>NW_015507517.1:10899-42617 GCF_001515645.1 Sinocyclocheilus grahami | reverse complement strand
CAACCCAATTGCTGGGTTTGTCCCTATTTTACCCAGCACTGGGTTGTATTTAACCCAGCATTTTTTAGAGTGTACAGTAGTTTGTCACTGATATTAAAATAGCACTGATGACTTTCTTCTGCTGAAGACAAAAGCCAGTCATGGCCTAATGGTTAGAGAGTCGGATTTGTAACCCAAAGATTGGGGGTTCGAGTCTCTGTAGTGTCAGGGATTGTAGGTGGGGGGAGTGAACGACCAGCGCTCTCTTCCACTCTCAATACCATGACTGAGGTGAGACCCTTGAGTACTGCAGCAAAAATGGCTCTGGGTGTGTGTTCAGTGTGTGTGTGTGTGTGTGCACGTGTGCACTTGGGATGGGTGAAATACAGAGCACAAATCCCAAGTATGGGACACCACACTTGGCTTCACTTTTCAAAAGCAGGTATTGAAGAATGTTGGTAACCAAACAGTTGCTGGTAGCCATTTGGAAGTATAGAATAAAATACTATGGAAGTCAATGGGGACCAGAAACTGCTTGGTTACCAACATGCTTCAAAATATATCTCAATAAAAAATTTTGGGTGACCTATCCCTTTAATATCTGCTAACACTTTATTTTGATGGTCTACTGACTATAAGTCACTTTGCAAGAACATGTCAACTTATTCTACTAACAGTCTAATAACACTCTAATGACTGCTAGTTGGCATGTAGTTGCAAAGTCACTTCAGGTCAGCAGCATGTCTGAGAGCACCATCAAAATAAAAAAAGTGAAATGCATTTAATAAATCCGACATAAGCTCTGAATTTATCCTCAATCACTTTTGATTTTATTCTTTAAGAAGCATGCAAAGGGAAAACACTGTAGCAAAAAATAAGCTCTGCAGAAGAAAACGTTCCGCTGCTGCCAGATGACAAATAAAAAAATCATTTTACAGAGAGTTGCTCATCTTAAGAATAAGCAGTTTGGCATTGTGTCGTTTACCACAGACACACGTATTTATTAAACTCCATGAAAAAGCCCGTAAGACAACGGCACTGCCCTGGCTTTCCTAAAAATAAAAATAAAAAGCATAGTAAAAAAAGGTAAACATTAGAAGTATGCCAGAAACGTAAATTCATCAAATACATTTCCTGTTTCTCTTTAACAGGTGCAAAATTGATACTTGCATTGTGCACAAAATATTCAAGCTGTCTTTAAAATGTAATTCAACCAGTTTTCAAGATGTTTCTCTGGAACAAATAAATCATGTGTCAGAAACTTGGGTGCGAAAAAGAACATGAACGGCAGGCATCTTGTTTTAGTTATAAAGCAAGATTTGAAAGTGTGTCTTTCAATAACGGTGTTACATTCACAAGATACATTTTTTTAAATGTTTTCGGTGATGAATGAATTATAATAAAAAGATTATAATCATTCATCCCCACAAAAACTACTACTGCATCTGTTTGCTTAAAAGAGCATGACTGTATTACGAAACCCTTAAAAACTAATTCTGACGTGTCTGTAAACATGTCTACAAAGGGCTCATTCAACACTTGTTCAAGTACTGGAGTATCTTTATGTCCGTGAGGAATGCTTTGGGAAGTGCAATATACAAACAAACTGCTTGACAGTCGCTTCCGATCTTTGCACATGTACACTGTTCAAATGCTAAAATCAAGGGACGCGCGCCAACTAGGGCGAAGTCTCCTTCAGTCTTAGTGCAGATCATCTCCGGCAGGAGGCCAGTGGATTCAGCTGGACATGTGGACTGGATACGCGAGCCGGACGTCCAGAGCCTGGTTGTGCTGTGCCAGCGAGGTGTGATGGTAGTGCATGACCAGATCCTTCAGAGACTTGTGGAGATCGAACGGTTCGACGAACCCGAAGCCGCGCTCCGTATGGCGAATCACGCAGTGCCTCACCTGGCTGCCGACCCTGTGGATGCAGAGATAAGAGCAGGGCTAGGAGAGCTGAAACTAAAAACGGAAACACTCATGCATTGCTATAAAACTAACCAAAACAGAATCGAAAAGACCTAAAATGCTTTCTGTTTTCATTTTTGATTCTTTAATCATAGCAGAAAGCAGAGCAGAATTGACAGTGAAGGGACAATCAGTGACTGATGAAGAAATATCATTTTACCATCTGTGTTTTGCGGAAAAAAATAAGTCATGGAGATTTGACAGAATATGAGGGTGAGTAAATGCCCGAATTTCATTTCTGGGTGAACTAGCTCTTTAAGGTGGATTAATATTGTGAATCTGTTCGATTAAATGAATCGGTTCATTGAAGTGGAACTCAACAATCGTCACATAATGCAATCGGTCGTTTCTCTCCAGTCTAATGGCGCTTTTCCACTGCATGGTACGGCATGGTACGGTTCACTTTTGGGGGTTTTTCCACTGGGTACAGTACCTGGTACCTGGTACTTTATTTATGGTGCTTTTCCACTGCGTGGTACGGCTTGGTACGGTTCACTTTTGGGGGTTTTTCCACTGGGTACAGTACCTGGTACCTGGTACTTTATTTATGGTGCTTTTCCACTGCGTGGTACGGCTTGGTACGGCTCGGTACGGTTCACTTTTGGGGGGTTTTCCACTGGGTACAGTACCTGGTATCTGGTCCTTTTTTTAGTACCACCTCGTTTGGGGTTCCAAGTGAACCGTACCGTTACCAAAACGTGATGTGTAAACTCTGCTGATCACGGATTGGCCGGAGAGAATCGTCACTACCTGCATCACTGAACTTGCGACACAAACACAACAGAACCGCTAGATTTAAATCAGTACAGCCAGCGAAGGATCGAACGCAACCGTTTTGAACAAACGCTCTTTTTGTAACATCCAAAAAATGGCTTTTTGTGGTCTGTTGAGGAAGTACAGACGTTCCTCTCGTTGATAGCTGAGGAGCGGATCCAGCGAGAGCTTGATGGGGTGACGCGGAATGAAAAAGTTTTTTTTAGGAGTCGTGGTAGTAGAGGCGGCGCAACTATAACCACATGTGAATAATCCCGCCCACTCTAAAGCGGTACTGTGCCGAGCCGAACCGTGCCGTGCCGAGTCGTACCACGCAGTGGAAACGCGCCATAAGTGGCCAGAATAGGATGCAACGTGGAGCAGACTTCACACAATTCGTCAAATGTCTCCCTATATGAGACTATAGCCTCTGAAGATGCCAGTGAAGTTATGGAACATACAAACAAGCAAACAGGAATGCATTTCAGTTCTCGTGTGATTAAACACATGATCAAACACCGCTGACTGATGACTTACACCACAGAGCAGGCATAACAGTCCTTGGTGCTGCTGTTGCGGATGAGGAAAGCTCCAGACGGCTTCCCCTGGAGAAGCTCCTCTGCCTGCCGTCGACCGAGATCCCCCACAAACCAGCTCTCTTCCTCCAGGAGCTCCACACTCTTCTCCTCCTCCTCTTTCACCTCATATGCAGACCTGAGAAAACAACCACTTGATCATCTGGATTTGTCTTGTAAATGCCAGTTCCCTGTTCACCAGCCATCGTCTCTACAGACCTTACAGACCTATTGCATCAGACAGCAGCCAGACGTGTCCCCGCTCGCTCCCTCTGACTTCGTTAATAAAAACGGGAAATTAAACGGCTTCAAAAGGTGCTTTTATATTGAGCGGATTTTTAAATAAGATCAGTGGTGGCAGGTAGATTGTAGAGTTCAAATAAAAATAAGGCAGCGGCTATTTACACTAAGTGAAAATAGCAGTATTTTTTAACGATATGCTATTTACACTAAGGGTGCTTTCACACTTGGTTTTGATTTTGGTACGATTGCGTTCACATCAGCAGCGAACCGTACCGGAGTTCACTTGAACCGTACCCCAGACCACCCCTTTTTAAGCAGACTCGGGTACGGTTCGCGGGTGTGCACCAGAGTTCAGAAGACCGCGTTCAATGTCAATCGAACCCGGGTGCGCACCAAAAGTGCTAGTGTGAAAGCACCCTAAGTGCAAATAGCTATAGATTCTATTTACACTATGTTAAAACAGCAAGATTTCCTGCTATTTATACTACTTGTTGCAAATAGTAGCAATTATCTGCACCTCAGTATTGTAGTACATTATAAAACAGTACGCAATAATAATGTATTGAGCGTAAATTATCATTTTAATTCAAATTATTAAATAGATGCCCCCTTATTGGGACAATAAAACCCTCCCTTCTTTCATTTTTGCTGAAAATAAATGCCTTTCCGATGCGATATGAGATTTGAAAAGGAAGAAAAAAAGTTTGGCAAAAGGTGGGTTCGAACTCGGGTCGATCGCGTCAAAAAGCACGCGCCTCACCATCTACGCCACTGAAACTGACGTCTAACGAGCGTCTTTGTTCAGTGCTGACTAGCCCAATCAGACGTTGGTGGGCGGAGTTAGTGTAAATAGACTCATGTCACACAGTTCAGTGAAGATATTTTTAATGAAACCCGAGAGATTTCTGTCCCTCCATTGAAAGTCCATTCCCCCAAAACTTATATGGCTGAAAGCCTAAATTAAATTCGCCCTTCATCGTCACACCGATCATGTGTCTTCAAAAGACTTGGAATAAACCCCTCGGTTCATATGGACTTCCTTAAGACCTCTTAACTTATTGAAGTGTCATAATGTTGGATAGAAAGCACTCGGGTTTCATTAAAAATATCTGTATTTGTGTTTTCACTCATTCGACACACAGAACATGCAGACTTCATATTTAATTAGCAGTCTTTTTGAGCTTTAATATTCACAGACACTAGTCCATTTCATGATTTGAGTAAGTGTACAGCCCTACTTTTGAGGTACTCATCCAAGATTTGCCAAATTCTGTTGTACTGTAAATTAAGCAGTATCATGGAGACTTATGGATGTGCAACCACTGCATAGGAATGAACTAGCAACCACTGAGAGCACCCTAGCAACCGCCTAGTTGCTACACTTTACCAAACATCCACATAACAACATCCTGATTTTTGCACTGGCAAGCCACATTCAACAATCACGTTACCAGGCGTAATTCCAAGAGAAACCCTGGTGCTCTTTTGAACATATAGATCATCTGAACACTCACTCTTTCGGCTCACTCTGGACTGGGTTTTGGAAATCCTTGCAAGATTTCTCTTGAGAATAGCACTGCTCTTTAGAGATCTCGGTCAGACTGACGGCCTCAAATGGATTTCTCCTTTGGATTTCCTGTAAAGCAACAGGGAAAATCTTAGAAAAGCTGTGTATTTGATATACTTGATATACATTTCTTCTTTTTTTTTTTTTACAACTAGATGTAAAACCTAAAACTTAAATCACTGCCTTTAAAATAATCTAAAATAAAAAGAAAACCCCAAATTAACTAAATGTAGATATTCGGTTCATATTCATTATATATTTTTGTTCCTAGTTGGCAGTGATTAGAAATACTTTTTTTTTTTTATGTGAACATTTTGCATTCCTTAGGTAAATAATAAATATCAGTTAAATCGATATTATTTCTATATAGTTATATATAAATGTAGTATATAGATTTTTTACATGATTATATTTGTCTTAATTTGTTTTATTAAATATTTTTTGTTTTAATATTTTTTAATAATTACTGTACATGACGTAATTAAGTATAGGAAGAACTTAACCCAAAAAAAATTTATAATAATAACTACACAGTATTGTTTTAATATATAAAAACGAATAATAACTACCAAAAAAAAATGTGAAGACGAATTCTAATACTAAAACTGAAATTCAGTTGAAAATAATATACAAATATAAACTAATTTAAAAAACACTACTATAATAATGCTGATTTGAACCTTTTCCATGGCTTACCTGTAATAGCGTAGTGCAAGCATCATAGAGCTGGTCATACTCGGCCGTCTTTTGAAACAGTCTTAAACATTCATGGAGTTTCTCTCTGGTTGCACTCAAAAACTCTTCCTTCACAGGCAGATCCTGAAAATGCAATGAATTTAATGACTAAAGGTGTTCATATATATATATATACACACACACACACACACACACACACAAACATGTAAATATTTCTTAAATATATACACGTATGGGTTTATTTATATATACATATTATTTAAAAGAATAAACAGATTTATACACAAAAAAAATCTTAGTAGATTTTGTATAAATTAGGGCGGTCAAATCGATTAATCGTGATTAATCGCATCCAAAATAAAAGTTTGCATGCTGTGTATATAAGTATATATAAATAAACACACATACATGTAAAAATAAGAAATATATGTAGTATATATTTAAATATATATATACACACACACACACACACACACAAACATGTAAATATTTCTTAAATATATACACGTATGTGTTTATTTATATATACATATTTACACAGCATGCAAACTTTTATTTTGGATGCGAGTAATCACGATTAATCGATTTGTCCGCCCTAGTATAAATGTATTTATCAATAAAGTCTATGATTTCCGTGAGTTTTTATTTTATATATATACACATTTAACATATGAATATATATTTCAGTATAAAATAACTCATGATATATTATGATAAAAAGTATTTACATTCTGTAAAATGAGTTAATATATTTAATATTTCAACTGTTTTACACAGAAAACACATTTAAGCATTAACAGGAATATTTTTTTCTGTGTAAAATAGATTAAATATTTAATAGCTGTACTGTAAAATGAATTAATGCATTAAACGTTACATTTAAAATGTAACTAAGCATTAACATTTTCGTCAGATATACATATCCATAACATCCTTACAATACAAACAGGAGTTGCAAATCGTTGAATTAAAAAAAAATATTTTAACAAAATAAATAACCTTTATTCTAATACTGTTAACCACCACATATTAGCATATATGTAATAGATTTCTACTATGGAGAAGGTTACGATTTGTGAATATTTACAACGTGAAGAGACGTTGACCAGCGGACCTCTGCGATTGGCTGAACTGAAGACTGTGCGAGGCTCATGAATACTAATCAAGTGAAGTGATTGGACGCTCGAGGACTGTTACCAAGCAACGTCAACATTGCCTATTTAATATTCATAAGCTAACGCTTCGCCATAGTAGGAAAGGTAGTTTGACCCGAACGAGCTCCGCGGTGACATGTCGAGACATGCAGAAGCCCAAGACTGAATCGACTCACTTTTATAGCATCCGAACTAACTTTCACAAATGTTAACTTCGCCGGACACTGACATGTTGTTATTGTTGTTCCCGAGATTGACGCTCGTGCCGAGACAACCAGAACAAAGGCAGAGTGACTTGAACAGAATAAACACCCAATATAAACAGATGAGAAGCAAATAATACACGGATAAAGTTACGAACCAGTGCCAGCTGCGCTGACTCGACTCATTTCGATGTAAGAAAACGGTTCTGCAGACGATGACATCCTTTCTTCAACAATGGATCGTGTTGCTGAAGTGAATTAAGCCCTTTTGAACACTGTAAATCGTAACGTTGAATAACTGTAAACGACTGTTATAATTTGGCAGCCAGTCATTAAAATAAAACTTAGCAATAACGCTTATAATCGTGTGCCATGATCAGTACGTTCATTACAGCATTGCTCTAAATATCCTTCTGAGTAAATAAAACTCGGGACGATATAAGTGTCTTTGGACGATACCATTTATTTACATGGGGGAACCTTCAAGCGGGATGTAGTCGTTTTGTTGTTATTATTACTTTGTTGATATTATACTTTGCTTTTGCTTTATAAGACTATTGAGTTAAATCAATTTTATAATTGGTTATTAATTATATCCACTTATTTAAAGCCGCTGTTGTGTTAATGCGAGGGGTTTTCACCCCCTCTCCCCGCAACTATGCTACGGTCCGCTTTTGTCCTGCATCGTGCCGTCGGTAATTTTCTTGAACAAGTTGTTTAAAGTCATAATTCTGCGTTTTCTGCACACGGACACTGTCATTTGTGACGTTTAAGGAATAATAAAAATGTCTAAATGAATAAAGAAAAATGTCACGATTTTGAATCACTTCAATATTGAAAAGGTCATGCTGCACACACAGGGGGAGTTGCTTCAGTAGGGAACATTGTGTACTGTTGGCATTGTCTGCCTTTTCTGCGCTTCAGTAGTGTTCAAACACTAGCTGCTTAAGCCTGCCAAGCAGCATGCTTCTTAAATACATAAAAACTTGTGAATTGTGCTTGCATGATGATATCTTGAGCACGTCTATGACGGAACAGCTCAGAAAGACTGTTAAATAAAATCTAGGATTCACTCTTCGTTTGAATTTGTTTGGTGTTGTGTGTTGTAATAGCAAGTTTAATATGTAATACAGAACTGCAATTGTTATAATTTGGCAGCCAGTCATTAAAATAAAACTTAGCAATAACGCTTATAATCGTGTGCCATGATCAGTACGTTCATTACAGCATTGCTCTAAATATCCTTCTGAGTAAATAAAACTCGGGACGATATAAGTGTCTTTGGACGATACCATTTATTTACATGGGGGAACAAGGGGCGTTACATTTCCGACGAGTGCTTGTGGTGTTCGGCCAATCACAATGCACTGGGTCAGCTGGCCAATCAGAGCAGACTGCGCTTGTCGGAAGGAGGGGCTTTGTAGAAAACGAAGCGTTTGAGAGAGGCGGGGCATAGAGGACCTACAATAATGTACAGTATTTGAAAAATAATGTGTTTTTTGAACATTAAAGCATGTCAACATATTCTGTTACACCAAATACACAAAATAATGATCTTTAAAGTAGCACCATATGACCCCTTTAAGGCAAATGTTATGTGCATAGACATGGTTTAAGGCCTTATAAGCAGTTGGCAGTTTTCTGTTCTTCCATTTTTTCGCAAGTATTACATCAAAAACAGTAATAATAAATAATGCATCATCTTGTTTCATTTCAAGTTTATTCCATCTATTCTGCATAATCTGTGTGCAGAAACGACATAACTGGCATCTCTTTGCAGAAACTGTGCAATGAATGAAGCAATAGCAGCCACAGTTCCTGTCATCAAACGGTCATTAATGCTGCCTAACATGAAATGCATTTATAATATGTTTGATTCCATCTGATTCTTTTTACCAACCTGTTTACATTTACAATTTTTCAAATACAATCCATCACAAACCAAATCTGACCTCCTCTATAGGCTCATTGTTATGTTTGGAATGTTATCGCTCATAATTTCGATATTTTATTTCATGGCGATAAACACCTTTACATATTGAGATGTCAGAATAGAATTCTGTTTATTTTTGCATTTATAGGATCATATCCACAATTGACAGAATATGTTTATGCATTTTGTTACATACTGATTTTCTGTATAGTGATAACATCAGTTTCAAACACACGTCACTGGCTCAATAAACATTTCCTTTCCATTTAATACAAACAAATACATAAAACAAATGTAATACAGATGTATAATACAAACAATCCACTTAAAATGGAACAAAATATCATGGCTCTTGCTTTTAGACAAATCACATTGCACTTTTCAATAAGCACAAGTGATACTGTGTCTATTTATGGTCTATTTATGGAAAACTATGCCAAGATCAGGAAGTGCGTATCCAGAGCCATGGCCATTGTGTTTCCGGCTTCACAACTTCATTTAGTCTCTGTTAGCACGCAAAGATTAGAGAATATGAATCATTATATGTGCTTTGACCTCCACTGCAGTGCATTTGGTTGGTTTTAAGAGCCAACCTCAGATATGCTGTGGTATTATATATGTTTTACATTTCTGAATTTAGGGCATTTTTTGGTGAATTCTTTCTTCCAAGCTCAAATTCCACTCTTATCATATTTTTCCATAGCTGTGGGTAACAAAGAAACACAACAAAACCACACTGACTTACTGTAAATTAAGGCAAGACTCACTTATGGCCACATTATTTTGTGTTTCATAATAGTTCTACTGTGTGAATTTTACTGCTAATTTATCTGTGCTCTTTTACTGAGCACTTTGGATTACTAAACACCATCACGGTAACACACATGAAACTGAAATAATGCAATAAACATTCATTTAACAACATTAGGTGTAACACACAACCCTAATATACAAAACCGATAAGAAAAAACTAAGAAGAAACATAGTTATTTCAACAAAAAAACATCAAATTTGAAATGTAACGCAGGGAATTCTGGGAATGTCTATTTATTGTCTTTTTCACTTCCAAAAACTGTATACTACCGTAAAATTAATGTCCAATAGAGTTTTTCACCGTATATAGTAGGGGAATTTACCGTTTAACAGGTTTTTACTGTAGCATTTTACAGTCTTTTACAGTGAAATTCACGGTAATTTTTTACAGTGTATAATTTGCATGTACATCTGCATCTGCTCCATCTGAGCTGGAATGTGGTATTTGTATTGGTGTTTGATAAAGAAACGTCTCTAGCACAGGTCACAGTCTGCAAACGAGGACATGCAATTCCAATACAAACACTACAGGAATAAAATAACTCTCCGGGGGCTTTGTTTGTGGTTCATTCTGACGTAAGTTTTGTCTTTTGAGGGTTTTTGTTAGGAAAGCATGTGACCTGCTCTCTACTGATAATTGGATCCTAAACACACCTCTGGGCTGATGCTTCAATACGCTTCAGACACACTTTATTACTGGAGTTACTGGATGATTAGTAACAGTTTTGTAGTTTGGTGTGATTTGGAAACCTTAAGGTTTGAGGTGTAAGTGGAATAAATGGTCCATCATCATTGGGTCGGCACACCTCGGATCATAGTGTTATTTAGGATCAAACGTTGGAGAATATGTCATTTTATACCATGTATTTCCTTCCACAAATCACATTTGGTACTGTTGTTTTAGGAATGATGCTGAGCCAGCAAATGAAAGAAATGAAATTGTTATGACAATAAAGAATACACCAAATTAATGCAACATAATCTCAGTTCTTGACACAAATGCATGACAGAGATTAAATAAAGCTGCAGAATATAATAAACATCCCATTCCAAGTCTATATGCAAACACCGGGACAGAATGTGATGACAAACAGCAGCTTACATGAAGCATTTATATCTACATTTCCTGACACAGATAGAGACTTGAGCGTTTACAGCACAGTGAAATCATAATTTCATATTGATACACAACCCCTGACAAAATAATAAATATACAAAAATACAAAAGTATGTGTAAAACACTTTGTGAAATACTTGTGATATAAAAATGCACATGTATATATACATTTGTCCTATATATTTAAATCCATAAATAATTCTCATATGTCAAATTCGACGAAAAACTTTATTTTGTTGTCTATAACACTTGTGAACATATAGCGATCTAAAGGTTGTTTCATCCATATTTGCATTTGAATGTATAGGCTACTGTTAGACTGGAAATAAATCTTTCAAATTAATCTTAAAAATACATTTTTAAATATATGTTGGTATATGAATATATATATATATATATTTCATTGAACTTCACTGTTACTGTATATATATATTTATATTTAGCATACACTTGCTCTATATCTATATATATATATATGGAATTGAATTTTACATACACTATAAAACAGATTTTTCACAAAGCTGTAAATAAAACAAAAAAGAGATTATTGGAATAGTTTTTTTTTACATAAAATACTATATTTTCCTTTTCAGTCTTTTTCTACTTCAAAATGTCAGATTCAGTCCAATGTGTTACTTGCTGTTTCATAACCATTTGTGAAATAAGTTTGTGAAACTTGTAAAAAATTGTTTCAAAGTACTTTTTTATCCAATGTAAAATATTGCATTACTTAGATACTTAGATGGCATTTTTTAAAATATCATTATCAGTATGATAGCGAAAGTTAAAAGCGAGCTCTATTTTTAAATTTCCTTTTTTATTGCGACAACACTAAAAGTAGTAACCAGTATTTTAAAGAAATTATGATTACAATGGTATATTTTGCTACGGCGGCATCCACGCTGCGTTTGTTATTAGTTTGCTGCACGCTGTATTTATGCAGAGCGGTTTTGATGACGTTTGACAAGCAACCAATCAAAAGTCTGATGTCCTGAAGACACGCCCACCCTAATAAACAAGCGTTCCGTGCGTCCCCGAAGACACGCCCACCACGCGTGGTCAGCTGTCAAGACTCGAGATTGTTTACGTTTCTCGTTAGTTTTTACTGACAAACAAACAGAAAGCGACAGTCGCGGTGTGAACAACTCTCAGCTGTACGCAGTCGGGACTAGCAGTACTGTAAGAGCTGTACTTTAAGAGCTCGACGTTAGCTGCAGTAATAAGATTAATCCTTTAGAAGAGAAAAGCTGGCCCATATGCTTTAGACAAGCCAGCTGAACACTGTCACCTGCTGCATCACGTTTATAATGGTGAGTTACTTTATATTCTGTTCACTAACACACTACATGGCGTGTAAGAGATAAAGGGATCTAAATACTACTTTACTTTGGGCAAGTATGATCTCTGATTGAACTTATTACGGTATAAAAAAGGGAATTTTGCATGCATTTATTAGTGTAATCTTTCAGTTCCTCTTACAGTGTTTTACAACTGTGCAGACTATACCACAGTGCATCCAGTAACCTCAAAAGTGCCAGATACCTCAATCATATTTCCAAATGTGCAGCTGACATGCAATTTATATATATATATATACTGTATATATGTATATATTAGATAGACAGATATGTATATGTTGATATGTATGGCTAAAAAAAAATATATTTGCTGAAATATGTTTTAAAATATATTTATTTACATAAATCTATTCTATACATTTTCCACCTTTTCCCCTTTTATAGGTTTTGCCCATTTGTTGTATATTTTTGAAAATATATTTAATATATTAAGCATTTAAAAATATATGTTTTGCCCATCATATATTTATTTCCATGAAAATGCATTAACATATGCTGTCTGTACACTCTAAAAAATGCTGGGTTAAATACAACACAGTGCTGGGTAAAATAGGGACAAACCCAGCAAGTGGGTTGTTTTGACCCAGCGGTTTGGTTAAATGTTTAACCCGACCTTCTGGGTAGTAACCCAACCGCTGGGTCAAAACAACCCAATTGCTGGGTTTGTCCCTATTTTACCCAGCACTGTGTTGTATTTAACCCAGCATTTTTTAGAGTGTAACATGTCAAGCGTATGGCACATTTGAATAAAAATAAATAAAGCCTAAATGTAGGCTAATGTAAAACTGCAAATGTATTTTCTTGACCCTGAAATGCATTTATAAATATATTTTGGTGTACAAAGGTTCAAAGTAAATATATTTTCACTTTCAAAAATATATTAGTGCTGTCAAACGATTAATCGCATCCAAAATTAAAGTTAAATGTATGTGTACTGTGTATATTTGTTATGTATATATATAAACACACACACGTGCATGTATACATTTAAGAAAAATATGTTACATTTATATATTAAATATATTTATTTCTAATATAAATTATATGAATATAAATATGTACATGTAAATGCATTTAAATATTTTCTAAATATATATTGTAGGAGTGTGTATTATTTACATATACATAATAAATATACACAGTACACACATATATATATATATATATATATTATGTAAACAGAAACTTTTTTTTGGATGCGATTAATCGCGATTAATCACAATTAATCATTTGACAGCACTAAAATATATTTCATTAAGCTTCACAGTTCACAACATATATTTTGCGTTTATTTAAAATACATTTTGGCCAGAATATATACAGGTAGATAGATAGTATTTATTTTTTATTTATGTATTTTATTTATTATATTATATTAGCATATTGATTTTGTTTCAGGATGAAGAAAGTCCTTCCTCCCTGACAGAGATGAGCATGGCCTGGGTGTGTCACAACGTGGAAGTGCTTTGTGTTGCACAAGAGGACGGGTCACTGCACTTCCGCCACTGCCCTGTGTTTCCTCAAGAGCTGGCCGATCAGCTACTGCACAGGATGGCTGATGAGGGTACGATTGCGCGCTATAACCCGTTTAGTTGCATGCAAGATCTGTTACATGATGTTCTGCTCTGTTCCTCTCAGGTGTCCTCAATGACAGAACTGTAGGCATCTTCCAGAATCCGGAGCACCTGCGTTTGCGCCGCGCGTTCATCCAGTCCTCGCAGCTCTCAGCCGAGGCCTTCAGACTTTCGCTCTGCCCTCACAAGCTCCAAGAGCTCAATGCTTCACATGTACACAGCAGCATCACGATCTCAGATGTTCTCCACAGTCTCACCTCCAACAAGCTCTGCAGACAGGGCCTCCAGACACTGCTGATGGACGGCTTGCGTCTGTACGGGGAAGCAGGTGAGGAGTCGCTGCAGGCCTCCTTCAGCATGCTCCGGGGCTTGAAGAAGCTCTCGCTGGCCTGGACGGACCTGGATGACAGAGGTCTGGAGGATATCTGTGCCATTCCCATGCTGGAGAGCTTGGATGTCTCCGGCACGAACATCACGGATCTCACCCCTCTGTTGAATTGTCAGTCACGGCTTCTGTCGCTGACTGCGCATGGGCTTCAGAAGTTGGAGATGCCAACCTCCAGCTTCATCTTAGTGCTCTCCAAGCTGCACCTGCTGAGGCACCTGGACATCTCTAATGACAGGCTGGTAATGGACAGAGACAATTTGGTGCAGCAGCTGCTAGAGCGCCCGGGGATCCTTCCGCAGCTCGTGTCGCTGGATGTGTCGGGCTGGAGAGGTGTGAGCGACGCTGCCATCCAAGCCTTTGTGGAGGATCGGCCAGGACTGAGGTTCATCGGCCTGCTGGGCACTGCTGCAGGAGGCTCCGAGCTGCTGTGTGGAGATGGACATCTGAAGGTAAGAGTTTTCTTTCACACTCATTGACTGAAAACCAAGGGTCATGAATTGAGAAATCAAATTTTCCCTGATCTTTTGTTGTAAGAGGTCATTTGTAAGTTTTCAGCTTTCATTGCTGGGCTTCGGACTGCGCCTAAAATGATTGCATTTGCAACCAAAAACATTAAGTTGCGAATGATATTTCGCTGAGATATAGATTTACGTGTTATGATTTCAAAATTTGCATGTAACAGGGTTTCTGGGGGTCTTAAAAAGTATTAATTCGCCCTTCCACAAATTAAGGCCTAAAAAAAAGTCTTAAATCAGAGCAGAAAGCCTTAAATTCATGAAAATGAATCTCTTCCTTCCTATTTTTGTTTTCTAGTTCAAATATCTAAACATCCTTAAATCGAGATACTTTTATTTGAGATGTAAATTGAACATTGTCTTGTTTTTAAGAGAAACTGATCAAAATCAAGTGAATTTATGCTTAAAACAAGAACAAACATCTGTCAATGCCGAATGAAAACTTGTTTTCCTTTGAATTAAGACGATTTTTCTGAGCCCATTGGCAGATATTTGTTCTTCTTTTAATCATAAGCTCACTTCATTTTGATCAATTTCTCTTAAAAACAAGACTTCTTATCTCAAGTCATTTTGCTTTTCAAGTAAATGCATCTTGATTTAAGAATCTTTTGCACTGAAAAACAAGGCTTTTTAATTTTTTATGTATTTATTTATTTTGTGAAATGAATTCAAAATAATGGAGATCTATTGGAAGTTGTACGTTCAAACTTTGTTGCTTATACAAGACATTTACATTTAGAGACTATATTGGCGTATTGTGTTCCATTCAATTTATTCCTTACATTTTCTTCTTAAAAATGTACCTCCATAAAACCTGCTGAAACCCTAATGTAATGTCTTTTTACCTGCGTTTTCTGTGAGGGAGCAGCCAATCACATCATTTGTAACCCTAGACCACAAAACCAGTCATAAGGGTACATTTTTTTGAAATGTAGATTTATACACCATCTCAAAGCTGAATAAATAAGCTCTCCATTGATGTACGGTTTGTTATGATTAGACGAGATACAACTATTTGAAAATCTGGAATCTGAGGGTGCACAAAAAAATTTAATATTGAGAAAATCATCTTTAAAGTTGTCCAAATGAAGTTCTTAGCAATGCATATTACTAATCAAAAATTCAGTTTTGATATATTTACGGTAGGAAATGTACAAAATATCTTCATGGAACATGATCTTTATTTAATATCCTAATGATTTTTGGCATAACAGAGAAATCTATCATTTTGACCCATACAATGTATTGTTGTCTATTGCTACAAATATCCCCCAGCGACTTAACACTGCTTTTGTGCTCCAGGGTCACATATGTTGTTTTAACGTAATGAAGTGAGACGTAGCGCACAAAGTAATTTCACCGAGTCTGAGCGCCAAAATACTCACAGGGAAGCAAAGATTAGCTTTCTGCCTCAGAAAAACATATCAAAATGGAAAATATTAGATTTTTACCAGTGCTAATGGCACACCTGCTGAGACAAAAGCAGGCTCCGGTTGTGTCTTCTATGAGAGATATAGAAGACGACGGAGACACAGAGGATCATTTTTCAAGTGAAAGTGCAGAAAGGCATTTTAAAAATGTTCAGATTCAAGAGTTTGCATGGCCCAGGTATGATCATCGCACACAGATTTTATTAATATTTTGAATCTGTTTTTTTTAACGTTTTACTTTTAATTTTAGTAAACGTAAATTAAAAGTCATTGTCATTTTCAGTTAACATTTATTTTATTTCAAGTAACAAAAATGTTTTTAATGGATTCTAGTTTCTGTTTTATATTTTTAAAACCAAAGACCCTGCAAAACTCATAGTAAAATTAAAAGTGCACCTCAGGAAACATTCTAAAATAAAACAAAAATGCAATTCATGACTGCTTTAATCTAATATGCAGTGCATGCAACTACTGATGGTAGAGCATCCACTGCGATTACTGTTTCAGATTTATAGTACCTGGAAGCTGAATGGAAAAACTTACATTTCACTGCCATCCGTTTAACCACGTGACAGTCAGAACTGCAGATTTTGCCAGGAGCTGCAAATACTTACTAATGTGTAAACACGTGCAGGTGGCTGGAGAGTCCAGTTTAACCCAGCTGTGTGAGGCCTTGAGGAGATACAGCGGCCGAGAGAGTTTCATACGGGAGGTTCTTGCACATCTCTACAGTCACACCAGTGACACGGAAGAACCTCAGCCACACATCTTAAAGGTACGAAAATGTCCTCTCTAGCAGATGATAATCTGATGATCTGTAGTTGTGAACTAAAAATGACAAGGTTTGGCTGGTTTTGTTTCTAGGATCAGTGAAATATGAGTGTCAGTGATAAAGAAACAGAAAAATCTAGAGAAATGCACGTTTTTGTAGTTATGTTGGTTTCAAATAATTTTGCGATATTTGAAAAAAAAAGTTTCGGTAAAACGGACAATTCTTGAATCTTGAAAACATGCAAGTTTACACATCTTGATCATTATTTTCAAAATACTCCGTTTTTTTTTTAATACCATGAATTCATAAATATCCTCACATTTTTGAAGCGTCACACCACATGACAACCTGAACTAACCTTGCCTTGTCATAAAAAGGTCAAATGATCTGATATTGACATTCATACACAGTCGTGAGGGTTTGCATGAGTGTTGTTTATGCTGGTTTTGTTTAGTTTTTTTCTGTATGTGGTTGCACCACATGAGTTTGTTGGTCGCACCATGTGACTTTGATTTGGCAGACAACAGTTTCTGAAATATTAATAAGCAGTGAAGCAGTTTTGTCAAAATATTTATTTTTCTATGAACTAAATAAGCTTTTCTTTTCAAGTATTTGAGTTTTTAATGAGGCTTTTTTCTTCCTCAAATTCGATCAGCAATTTTTTCAGAAATGAAGGCACGTCATATAGAAGAGGTTTGTCTGAAGCCATTCTATGTATGAATTGAATTTTATTGTTTTGAATAAATGAATAGATTCAGATAAAAATGATTTTGACACCACTAATTTTGTGTTGAGACATGCAAATAACTAACTGTAAGTGAAGTTTTTAAGATGGCATAGTTCAAATTACATGATAAACGATGCCCTAAAACTTCCCTTTATCGTAAAAGATCTTGGCTCTTATTGTTGTAGTGTGCTGCATGACATTTACATACAATGTCCAATGTGTCTGTTCCTGTTTCAGCTGGTATTGGCTGGAATGCGACACCACACTGATTCTCTGCACGTTCAGCTTGTGGCCTCTGCGTGTGTGTTTAACCTGACCGTACAGGAGCTGGTGCTGGGGATGCCCTTACGCCTGCTGGGAAATGTAGTTCAGCAGCTTCTTGCAGCCATGAAGAACTTCCCAAACCACGAGCAGGTATATCCATCCGAAATGGTTTGCACGATAAAGATTAAAGGGACGGTTCACCCAAAAATGAGAGTTCTCTCATCATTTACTCACCCTCGATTCGTTCCAAACTTCTATGAGTTTCTTTCTTCTGTTGAACACAAGAGAAGATATTTTAAAGAATGTTGGTAACCAAACAGCTGCTGGTGTCCACTGACTTCCACAGTATGTCTTTTTCCTCTGTGGTCCTAGTATCCATATTTAAACCATTTTCTTTCTGCTTTTAGTTGCAGAAGAATTGCCTGCTTACTCTTTGCAGTGATCATATCTTACAGGTCGTCCCATTTGACAGGTCAGTCCACACACATTTCCTCAGTGCACTTGTTACTATACATTGTTGAAGTGGCTTAACGCCGTCTCGACCCCTGTTCCCTGGTAGATACGAAGCTGCTAAGCTGATAATGATGTTGCTGGGGAATCAAGAAGACCAGACGGTGCAGAGAATGGCGGTGGCTGTAGTCTCCATACTGGTGTCTAAGGTCATTACATCAGCACCAGCATTCTGTGTCTAAAACCAGGACAAACTTTGACACTATGCTGGTTTGTTATGAACACCAGTATTATTAGAAATAGAGATCTATATATTCATTTTGCGGGTTTAGAAAAAAAAGTGAATTCAAAAGTATAGTCGTGGCCTAGAGCTTTGGCATGGACATAAATTTTGTGTTTTGCAAAATTTGCAGCTTAAGCTGTTGTGGTGTTCATTCACGTTGTTTCTAGATTATGTTACTGCCAATACTTGTAGAAACAATGTGAATGAACACCACAACAGCTTAAGTAGCTAATTTTGCAAAAAACTAAATTTGTGTCACTGCCAATACTTTTGGCCACGTCTGTAAAAAGAAAAAAAACTAGTATTAAAAAACCCCTTAACTGTCACCGTCCCACCTGTGGGACGCTTGGCACTCTTTTTTGTTGTTGTCCTTTTTCTCTCTCAAATCTTTTAGTAGTCATCATAAATCATAAATCATATATATTTTGAAAGCTTAGAAGCCCAAGATTCATCCTGTGAAAACCATTTTGAAATCAGACATTGCGTTAGCATGGAAATGGTACTTTAAAATATTTTTTTAGTGGGCGGTGTCAAGTGTCATATTACAAAATGCATTACGCTCTTTTAAAATCAAAACTTCTCATAATCTTGACAAAAAACATATCATTGGAAAGGTCTGAGTCTCAGGATTCCATATTTGGTGGTATATTGAGAGATATAAGTAATATTGACAGAGAAATCTAGACATTTGTGACAGAAAAATGCATTAAAAAATGTAATGGCGTTTGGGTGTTACCCGGTGGCTGTTTGTGGTATAACGCCTTAAATAAAATCTCACAGGAACCTCCATTTTTTTCATATCAACTTCAAGTTTGGAACATAACTTATTTAGACATAAGGCTTTAATTGTATACCAAATTTAGAGTAAAACCTGTTACATAAAATATTTATTATATATAAAATAAAATAAATATAGTGCATTTTCTTTACAGTAAATTTAAACTGGCATAACTTTTTGATACTTTAATTCTTTTTTTTAAAAATTTTACTTTTAAAACTTTTGCTATAATCTGCAGATTTCCTTCTTTAAAAAGAGACCAACCTTATGTCTGTATTCCAAAGTGTTCATAAATTACAACAATTTAAGTTTGGATAGTGCACCTGCATGCCTATTTAAAAAAATGGGGGGTGACAGTTAAAGGGTTAAGGTAATAAAAAAGTAGTGAGTGACGTATATGCAATATGCAAATATATCGCCATGGACTTTTAAGATCTGCTTATGTGAAAAAAAATCCATCTTTGGGTCATTATTAATGAGTAAAAGGCTCTCTCACACTTCATTGCAGTTGAGCACAGAAGAGATCGCAGAACTGGGTGCAGAGGCGTTTATAATGAAGGTAAATGCTTTTTTCTTTTCTTTTTTTTTTACACAAGTGGTTTTATTTGCTGTTGCTGTTTTTAAACATAGTGCTGTGCTGAAAATCCTTTACCTAACTGGTCAAAAATGACCGGCCTTTTATCTCTAATGACGAAAATCTTGATTAAAAAGATTGAATCCAATATTTGGTAATAATATAGCATAAGATATTTATTAGCAATTTTTTGTAGACTGGTCATTTTTGACTGGTGACATCGCAAGTGTAACAAGGGGGAGAAAATCCTCAAAAAAGTACAAAAACTTGGAAGTTCATATACCATGTGTGAGCAAAAATCAGTAGATTTTAGTCCAATGCAATAATATTAACTAGCATGTCTGCAAAAGAGAAAATCCACTCCGGGTCAAAATGACCAGAACACAGCGTGAGGGTTAAATGGTAATCAGAGTTTGTGGTTTTTAGTTCATGTCTGTTAGCTTTAAAGCCATCTCAATACTAGTGTATCCCAATAAGCTGATAAAATAGCTCAGAAAATATATGCATTTTACAGTCTTTCTCATAAGGTTAAATCGACCAAACACATTCAGGACTTGTACACAGTGTCAAATAAAATAGTTCGTCCAATTAAATATCGAATGGGAAAGTCCCTCCACCTAATACTGCCTGTCTATTAATAGCAAATAGCAAATCATCCCAGACTGTAATGCAATCTTAAGTTATTAAAAAAAGCACAGGCTTTTAATAAGTCCCACCCCATTTATTTCAGCAAATACATCAGCACAGGTTCTTCAAACCATTTTTAACCTGGCCTCACGCTACCATACTGTCACATGCAGTGTGTTCTCTCTGTTCCCTAAAGTATTATAGGATACATGAATGGTTAATGATTCTATTGTAAATGACTGAATGGACAGATGAGTAGACCACACCAATGCATTTATTCTCCTCTCTGTGGAATAAATCATTAGCTCATCCATGAACATGATTTCTGCCTGAGTCCCGTCGGATTGCATCGGCTGTGAGGATGAAGACCACAACTCCCATGATTCCACACTCAGTCACGGCCTCATCAAACTACGCCTTTGTCTCTTTGTTTATTTTGAATATGCGCCCTCTAGCGGCGAAAACTTACATGTTGTGCCTTTAATCACATCCAAAATAAAGGTTTTTGTGTACATAATATATGCGTATGTACTGTGTATATTTATTATGTACACATAAATACACACACATGCATGTATATATATATATATTTAGACATGTAACTATTTTCAAAATACATACTGTATGTGTGTGTATATATATATACATTACTGCTGTCAAACGATTAATCGCGATTAATCGCATTCAAAATAAAAGTTTTTGTTTACATAATATATGTGTGCATACTGTGTATATTTATTATGAATATAGAAATACACACACATGCATGTATATATTTTGAAAATATTTACATGTATTTACATGTATATATGTATATTCAAATAATTTATATTATTTATAAATATATTTAATACATAAACATAAAATATTTTTCTTATATATATACATGCATGTGTGTGTATTTATATATAGTGTACATAATAAATATATGCAGTACACACACATATATATCATGTGAACAAAAACTTATTTTGAATGCGATTAATCGCGATTAATCGTTTGACTGCACTAGTAAAAATGCAATTCATGACTGGTTTAATCTAATATTTAGTGTCATGATGCAGTAAATACTGATGGGAGAGCAGCCAGTGAAGCAGACAGGATCCACTGCAATTACTATTTCAGATTTACAGTGAAATTGAATGTAAAAACTGTCTGTTCCTGACCAGAATAAGCAGCAAAGTGAGCCAGGGTTCTTGCCGATAGTCAAAAGTCTGGTTAACTTGCAAAAAAATACATTTCACTGCCATCCCATTGAGTCAGAACTAACAGCAGATTTTGCCAGGAGCTGCAAATACGTACTAATCTGTAAACACATGCAGGTGGCTGGAGAGTCCAACTTAACCCAGCTGTGTGAGTGCTTGAGGAGATACAGCGACCGCGAGAGTTTCATACGGGAGGTTCTTGCTCATCTCTACAGTCACACCAGTGACACGGAAGACCCTCAGCCACACATCTTAAAGGTACAAAAAAATTCTTCTATTATCTGATCTGTATTTGTTAACTAAACATGAACAGGCTGGTTTGTTAGAATCAGTGATAAATATGAGTGTCAGTTATAAAGAAAATGAAAAATCTATTTTAAAGCCCATATGTTTTAGTATTTATGCTGGTTTCAAATAATTTGGAATTTTAATGCCATTTTCAAGAAACGTTTGCATTTATTGTAAAGCACTATAAAAGTGTTTTGTTACATCTTGAATACATAATTAATTATTTTCAAAATATTTTGCATACTGTTTTTTTTTATATCAATTTATGAATATCATTATGTTTTTTAGGAGTCGCACCACATGACATTTTAAAGCTTGAACTAACCTTGCCTTGTCACGAAAAGGTCAACTTATCTGATATTTAAAAGTTATTTATCTGCATACACACAGACTTTATAAAGTCATTTCCTGATTTTTTTTTTTCTGCATGTGGTTGCACCACATGACTTTGCTGGTCGTATCACATGACTTTAATTTGGCCAACAACAATTTCTCAAATATTAATAAGCAGTGAAGCAAAAAGGTATATCAAAAATATAGTTCAGAAATGAATTCTCATTATAGAAGAGGTGTGTTTGAAGTCATTCTGTGTATAAATTGAATTTAATTGGAATGTTTTAAATGAATGAATAAATTCAGATAAAATGAGTAATTTTGTAAGGCATAGTTACAATATGGCATAGTTTAAATTACATCATGACATCTTATACAATGCTTTAAAACTTCCCTTTATTGTAAAAGATATTGGCTCAGTTTTAAAAATGCATGAATAACATTTACATAGCGTGCCCATGTGTCTGTTCCTGTTTCAGCTGGTATTGGCTGGAATGCGACACCACACTGATTCTCTGCACGTTCAGCTTGTGGCCTCTGCGTGTGTGTTTAACCTGACCGTACAGGAGCTGGTGCTGGGGATGCCCTTACGCCTGCTGGGAAATGTAGTTCAGCAGCTTCTTGCAGCCATGAAGAACTTCCCAAA
Source organism: Sinocyclocheilus grahami (assembly GCF_001515645.1). Lineage (NCBI taxonomy): Eukaryota > Metazoa > Chordata > Actinopteri > Cypriniformes > Cyprinidae > Sinocyclocheilus > Sinocyclocheilus grahami. The sequence goes on along the minus strand of NW_015507517.1, from coordinate 19,404 downwards.
CCACGAGCAGGTATATCCATCCGAAATGGTTTGCACGATAAAGATTAAAGGGACGGTTCACCCAAAAATGAGAGTTCTCTCATCATTTACTCACCCTCGATTCGTTCCAAACTTCTATGAGTTTCTTTCTTCTGTTGAACACAAGAGAAGATATTTTAAAGAATGTTGGTAACCAAACAGCTGCTGGTGTCCACTGACTTCCACAGTATGTCTTTTTCCTCTGTGGTCCTAGTATCCATATTTAAACCATTTTCTTTCTGCTTTTAGTTGCAGAAGAATTGCCTGCTTACTCTTTGCAGTGATCATATCTTACAGGTCGTCCCATTTGACAGGTCAGTCCACACACATTTCCTCAGTGCACTTGTTACTATACATTGTTGAAGTGGCTTAACGCCGTCTCGACCCCTGTTCCCTGGTAGATACGAAGCTGCTAAGCTGATAATGATGTTGCTGGGGAATCAAGAAGACCAGACGGTGCAGAGAATGGCGGTGGCTGTAGTCTCCATACTGGTGTCTAAGGTCATTACATCAGCACCAGCATTCTGTGTCTAAAACCAGGACAAACTTTGACACTATGCTGGTTTGTTATGAACACCAGTATTATTAGAAATAGAGATCTATATATTCATTTTGCGGGTTTAGAAAAAAAAGTGAATTCAAAAGTATAGTCGTGGCCTAGAGCTTTGGCATGGACATAAATTTTGTGTTTTGCAAAATTTGCAGCTTAAGCTGTTGTGGTGTTCATTCACGTTGTTTCTAGATTATGTTACTGCCAATACTTGTAGAAACAATGTGAATGAACACCACAACAGCTTAAGTAGCTAATTTTGCAAAAAACTAAATTTGTGTCACTGCCAATACTTTTGGCCACGTCTGTAAAAAGAAAAAAAACTAGTATTAAAATACTTGTAGAAACAATGTGAATGAACACCACAACAGCTTAAGTAGCTAATTTTGCAAAAAACTAAATTTGTGTCACTGCCAATACTTTTGGCCACGTCTGTAAAAAGAAAAAAAACTAGTATTAAAAAACCCCTTAACTGTCACCGTCCCACCTGTGGGACGCTTGGCACTCTTTTTTGTTGTTGTCCTTTTTCTCTCTCAAATCTTTTAGTAGTCATCATAAATCATAAATCATATATATTTTGAAAGCTTAGAAGCCCAAGATTCATCCTGTGAAAACCATTTTGAAATCAGACATTGCGTTAGCATGGAAATGGTACTTTAAAATATTTTTTTAGTGGGCGGTGTCAAGTGTCATATTACAAAATGCATTACGCTCTTTTAAAATCAAAACTTCTCATAATCTTGACAAAAAACATATCATTGGAAAGGTCTGAGTCTCAGGATTCCATATTTGGTGGTTATTTTGAGATATAATATTGTATAGTAATAATATAATATAGTAATATTGACAGAGAAATCTAGACATTTGTGACAGAAAAATGCATTTAAAAATGTAATGGAGTTTGAATGGCTGTTTGTGGTATAACGCCCTAAATAAAATCTCACAGGAACCTCCATTTTTTTCATATCAACTTCAAGTTTGGAACATAACTTATTTAGACATAAGGCTTTAATTGTATACCAAATTTAGAGTAAAACCTGTTACATAAAATATTTATTATATATAAAATAAAATAAATATAGTGCATTTTCTTTACAGTAAATTTAAACTGGCATAACTTTTTGATACTTTAATTCTTTTTTTTAAAAATTTTACTTTTAAAACTTTTGCTATAATCTGCAGATTTCCTTCTTTAAAAAGAGACCAACCTTATGTCTGTATTCCAAAGTGTTCATAAATTACAACAATTTAAGTTTGGATAGTGCACCTGCATGCCTATTTAAAAAAATGGGGGGTGACAGTTAAAGGGTTAAGGTAATAAAAAAGTAGTGAGTGACGTATATGCAATATGCAAATATATCGCCATGGACTTTTAAGATCTGCTTATGTGAAAAAAAATCCATCTTTGGGTCATTATTAATGAGTAAAAGGCTCTCTCACACTTCATTGCAGTTGAGCACAGAAGAGATCGCAGAACTGGGTGCAGAGGCGTTTATAATGAAGGTAAATGCTTTTTTCTTTTCTTTTTTTTTTACACAAGTGGTTTTATTTGCTGTTGCTGTTTTTAAACATAGTGCTGTGCTGAAAATCCTTTACCTAACTGGTCAAAAATGACCGGCCTTTTATCTCTAATGACGAAAATCTTGATTAAAAAGATTGAATCCAATATTTGGTAATAATATAGCATAAGATATTTATTAGCAATTTTTTGTAGACTGGTCATTTTTGACTGGTGACATCGCAAGTGTAACAAGGGGGAGAAAATCCTCAAAAAAGTACAAAAACTTGGAAGTTCATATACCATGTGTGAGCAAAAATCAGTAGATTTTAGTCCAATGCAATAATATTAACTAGCATGTCTGCAAAAGAGAAAATCCACTCCGGGTCAAAATGACCAGAACACAGCGTGAGGGTTAAATGGTAATCAGAGTTTGTGGTTTTTAGTTCATGTCTGTTAGCTTTAAAGCCATCTCAATACTAGTGTATCCCAATAAGCTGATAAAATAGCTCAGAAAATATATGCATTTTACAGTCTTTCTCATAAGGTTAAATCGACCAAACACATTCAGGACTTGTACACAGTGTCAAATAAAATAGTTCGTCCAATTAAATATCGAATGGGAAAGTCCCTCCACCTAATACTGCCTGTCTATTAATAGCAAATAGCAAATCATCCCAGACTGTAATGCAATCTTAAGTTATTAAAAAAAGCACAGGCTTTTAATAAGTCCCACCCCATTTATTTCAGCAAATACATCAGCACAGGTTCTTCAAACCATTTTTAACCTGGCCTCACGCTACCATACTGTCACATGCAGTGTGTTCTCTCTGTTCCCTAAAGTATTATAGGATACATGAATGGTTAATGATTCTATTGTAAATGACTGAATGGACAGATGAGTAGACCACACCAATGCATTTATTCTCCTCTCTGTGGAAGTAAAGCAGTTGCTGAGTATCGTCCAGCAGAAGGCCTCTCTGGGTGTAGTGGACTCCACTCTGAAGTTTGCGTTGAGTGCTCTGTGGAACTTGACAGATGAGACGCCCACCGCATGTCGCCATTTCATTCAGTGCCAAGGAATAGAGCTGTACATGGAGCTGCTGGAGGTGAACACACACACACATAGCTAAAGGCTGGAATATACTACACTACATTTTTGCCAGATTTGAGATTTCATAGAAAATCGTGTAGTGTATGATGGACACAGACACTGATTCCATCCATTTAAGGGATATCAAGCACGCTTTATATTTTGAGCCCATTTTAGAACACATAATGTCATGCTTAAAAAACTGCCCTTCTATTGTTTACATTTGTCATGTGTCTAGTAGCAGCATGGCACGTGTTTCTCAGAGCTGTTGAAAAAGAGAGTTGTGACCATAGATATATATATAAGTAGATGCCTCATTCGACAGCTCCAAGCACGTAGACGCACGTCCGCCATCTTTAACGGTCAGCTTGACGTCATTCACCATAATAATCTATTAATATTTGAAGATGCCACAATCCTGCACAGCCGATGGTTGTAAAAACTGCCGGGATTTAAATTCCCGAAGAAACAAGATAACCTTTCTTTCACAGCTGAGAATGCGAGAGAGGGGCGGAACCATAGATATGTAAGGATTGTGGCATCTTCGAATATTCATTGATTATTATGGTGAATGACATGAAGTTGACCCTTCCAATATGGCGGACGGCTTACGTATAGTGGCCCATAGAAACAGTCTTTTTTGTTGTGTTCAGAATAAGTTTTAAGTTCGGTAGTGTGTGATCTGCAGTCGTTTAGTGCATTATTCCCAATTTTTCATCTGTAACTTATTTACAAAGTTAGCAAGTGATGTCTGGTGTTTTAAAATCTCTTCAGACTTTAAAAGTCGTGTAGTGTAGTCTAGCCTTTACATGCACAGTTTGGCACATCTGAAGTTTAATCAATAGCATTTTAAACAAAGATTCTTGCGCTTAAAGGTATAGTTCATCCAAAAACGAAAATTCTCACCCTCATGTCATTCCAGACCAGTATGACTTTATTTATTCTGTGAAACACTAAAGAAGATATTTTGAATAATGTTAGTAACCAAACCATTTCAGTTACCATCGACTTCCATTGTATGGACTGAGACATTTATTAAAATATCTTCCTTTTGTGTTCCACAGAAGACAAGGTTTGGAATGACATGAGGTCGAGTAATTGGTCACAGAATTTTAATTTTTGGGTGAACTATCCCTTTAATCTTCTCATCACTCTCTTCTCTTCTCCTCCACAGTCTTATTATTCCGAGTCCTCCATCCAGCAAAAGCTCCTGGGCCTTTTGGTAAATGTGTTTTATGTGTTATATGTTTGGTAAATTTATTTTTTTACCATGTTGTATGGTTGTATGGTATCCCAATTTTCATTGAGATTGCAAGATGGCGGGCCGCTCTAAGGTGACTGAAACCCTGCGACAGCAGGTTGTCCAGATCAAAGGGACAACTCTTTTAGCCATTGCAAGAGAAGCTGGTCGTTCCAAATCTGTGATTTTTAGAATATTGCAGCTTTACAATGACACTAATTCATTCAAGTCCCCCAAAAAAGGCTGGTCATCCACGTAAGACAAATGCACAAGAACACAGGATAATGTAGAGACTCTCAATGGGGAATCGGTTCAGCACTGCAGCTGGAATTGCTCAACAGTTCAGCGCTGAACAGGGTATGGATCTGTCTCTGCATGTTTAAGAGAAGTCGGACTGAAAGAGCACTCTGCAGTGACCAAACCTCTCATCAGCAGAAAGAATCAAAAGGCTAGACTCTCCTTTGCTGAGGAGCATGTTGTGTGGAGAGAGGAGAACTGGTCCAAAGTTGATTTAATTTAAGTTATTTGGGTCAGATGGGAAACATTATGTTTGGTGTCAAACTGGGGAAAGACTGAAGCCTGAATGTGTAAAGAAGTCAGTGAAAGATGGAGGAAGAAGTGTCATGGTTTGAGGGATGTTTTGTACAGCAGGAGTTGGGCCTCTTATACAGATACATAGCAGGGTTAATGCAAATGTTTATCAGAACCTCCTTCAGCAATACAGAACACCAAAATTTGGGGAGAGTAACACTTTACATTAATGTTCTAAACATTTGCATTAGCTAATCAATGAACAATACCTTTACCTTTTAGATTGTCTTAATAGCACTAAGTTATTAGGTTAATGATATTTGTTAAAATACATTTTAACATTTAAAGTTGTATACATTGAAACATTAATGTGTTATGAACATGATTTAACAAAGAAAAATAGTTTATTTATAAATTAGCATTAATCTAGACTAATAAAATAGTCTAATGCATTAACTAATGGTGATGAATTGAGCCTTTTTGAAACCTTTAGAAATGAAACCGTGCCGTACTTTATTTGTGTTACCATTTTTGTTCTGCAAGAAAAATCAGATCGTGGCCTTATTCAACAAGTGGAACTGTGTGGATTTTATTATTCAGTTCTAAAAGTTGATGTGCTTTAAATTATGAATAGATTGCTCAACCCTGAAATCAGTGCATCTTGTCCTCTCTCTGTGCTCCAGAATAATGTAGCAGAGGTGGAGGAGCTGCGGATGGAGCTGATGAATGAGGATCTGGTGGAGCACATTCTCTCACTCCTGATCAACCCAGTGGTGGAGGTGGACGTCAGTTACTTTGCTGGAGGCATCCTGGCTCATCTCATCTCAGTCAGGGGGCCGGTGTGGAGTCTGGATGCTGAGCTGCACAGCACAGTGCAGGAGAAACTGGTGTGTGTGTGTGTGTTTGTGTGTGTGTGTGTGTGTGTGTGTGTGTGTATGTGTGTGTGTGTGTGAGAGAGAGTGTGTGTGTGTGTGTGAGTGAGTGAGTGTGAGTGTGAGTGTGAGTGTGAGTGTGTGAGTGTGTATGTGTGTGTATGTGTGTGTGTGTGTGAGAGAGAGTGTGTGTGTGTGTGTGAGTGAGTGAGTGTGAGTGTGAGTGTGAGTGTGAGTGTGTGAGTGTGTATGTGTGTGTATGTGTGTGTGTGTGTGAGAGAGAGTGTGTGTGTGTGTGTGTGTGTGTGTGAGTGAGTGTGAGTGAGTGTGAGTGTGAGTGTGAGTGTGTGTGTGTGTGTGTTCATGTGCATGCATTGTTTGTTTATGCATCTTAACTCTGTATATGCTAAATCTGTTTCTCTGTTAGCACTCTTCTGTCCTGTCATGGAGTTCTCCTGAGCATGCAATGGTTTCATACCGGTAAGTGTCTTAATATATTCTTTATATTGTATTTAGGTAACACTTTATTTCGATAGTCCACTTTAGACATTCTATTAACAGTAAGTAACTTTGCAACTACATGTCAACTAGCAGTTAGTAGAGTATTAGTAGACTGTCTGCTTAATATCTTCTAACACTTTCTTTGTCAACTTATTCTACTAAACCTAAACCTACCCTAACAGTCTACTCTGAGAGTTAGTAGACATGTAGTTGCAAATTAATGAGAATTAGTTGACATGTAGTTGACATGTAGTTACAAAGTTACTTGTAGTTAATAGAATGTCTAAAGTGGACTATCGAAATAAAGTGTAACCTGTATTTATATAATAGTATACAATAACTCATGCAAAAGACTGGACACACCTATCATGCGGACAAATATTCCAGACAGTTATGCTTAATAAATTGAGAGAAGCAGAAATCGTGATCACGATCAAAATATGATTAATTGTGTATGACATTGTGTATAATATCATCAAAACTATGATATTACACAAATGGAAACATGGGAATTGTGTAGTGAAATTTCAGTTCATCTGTTTTAAAAATTTAAATTGTAGTTTTGGAAAGAATTTCAAATGTAGGCCCAATCTATATTTATATGTGTCCACAAAATTCATTTCAAGCATTTGTGCAGAAGCTTTTGATGAAAAGGATCATGAGTCCCATTCTGCAAGATATTTTGAGAGATTTTTGCGTGAACTATTCCTTTAAATGTCAGGTTGTTTTTCACCAAAATGATTGATGCATTTGAAAAATAATAAGCAAGCTGCACTTTTTTGCTAACACTTTTGAAGGTTCATCAGAAGCATAAAACTGTATATTATAAGAAAATATATTGGCAAATTCAACAAATCGTTTGTTCAAAATGACTATTAACTGACTCCACCTACTGGACTGGAGTGTGTAGTGCTGAATTGTGCACAGGAGAACATGGACTAATGTCACCATCAGTGTTGGAAATGTTGAGTTCTACTATAAGGTTAACACCGCCTGGTATAAATGTTTGAAAATGATTCAAGTGTCCAATAATAACAAAATTGAAGTTTTTTGTTTTTTAGTATGAAAAGCTAGTGTGCTCCAAAACAAAGACAAAATTCGCACTTCGGCTTTTCATCAAACATTCTGTCCAATCAGATGCTCTCTAGAACCCGAAGTGTCCCGCCCCCTACACTATAAATAGGCGCTGAAACTGCGGTTGAAATCGGTCACTTGTTCACAGAATTAGTATTTTGTGTATGCTGAATGGCACGTAGTGCACTGCACTATATAGGGATACGGTTACGGAATAGGTTAACCTTACAGTAGTACTCAAGACTGATTACACTCACAATCCTTCATCACTTGAATTAAGATCACAGTAATTTCATTTTAAAGCATAGTGACCACAAAATCAGACTTTAGCACCTCTTTTTACTTTGAGATCGTTCTGAGTTTAAATACAGATTTAAAGGGGTCATATAATGCTACATGCACTTTTGCAAGTAGTTTGAACTGAAATGTGTGTTGGCAGTGTGTGTACACAAACACCCTATAATGATTTTAAAAAATCCACCCAGTGGTTTTTTGTTAATCTACTAAAATCTTTACCCCTTTCTCAAATCAAGCCGATCTCAGATGCCTGTCTGTGTGACGTCACACAGACAGGCCCCTCCCACGACAGTTTGATTGACAGTAGTGTTTCAGCACAGACTGGACTGGTGTCTTACCTTAGCTCCGCCCCTGAGTGAGCTGTCATCAGTCCGCCATTGTTTCACCGCCGGAGCAGATGTAGACGAGAATGACTCCTCTAAGCGATTGAGGTGTTTTGTTGTTGGATGTAATAATGAACATAGCAGTCGTCATTTACTCCCGACATCTGAGCCGCTGAAGACGCAGTGGATTATGTTTGTTTCTGAAGGGAATGCGCCCCCGATCTACATAAATGTGTCTATGTTCACGCGAATCATTCGTGATCCAGCCTCATCTACAGAAGAAGTGAGTGTAAGGTTTTTTTAACGAATCTTTGCAAATCGTCCTTTCCTAATAATGTGCTAATTAGCAAGTTTCACGATGAATGCGGCTGAAGTAAACAGTCTCTCTGAGAGCGGCTCGGAAGAGAGGGGCGGGGTCAGCAGAGCTCATTAACATTTAAAGGAAAATGCTACAAAAACGGCTTGATCTGAAAAGAGCTGTTTTTGACAGGGTAAAAAAGGTGTTTTT
>NW_015507517.1:6800-10571 GCF_001515645.1 Sinocyclocheilus grahami | reverse complement strand
TTTTTGCTCACACCTTTTTAAGCATAAAAGTGAGTGTGTGGCCATTGCATTTAATTCACCCAACAAACTATTCATCTTTTGTATTTCTTTCCATCAAGACAGTCCATGTCCACAACACAGAAGTGCTGGTCACTCTTTTGCGTCCATATCCATGTTTATTGTATTTGAATGGAAAACAGTATGGGAACGGTCTTCAAAATTCTAAACAGTCATACAAATTTGGAATGGAGCTATTAATTTAACATAGCAGCAACACTTTTCAAGGCTAAATGTATTCTCTTACACAGGTCTCTCTCTCTCTCTCTCTCTTTCAGGACGTTCCAGCCCTTCTATCCTTTGCTGCACGTCTCTCAGTGTTCTGGTGTTCAGCTCTGGGCTCTCTGGGCCATACAGTTTGTCTGCCGTCAAAACGGTAAGAAAAAAGCCAGAGAGACGTGCTGCTTGAGATACACAGCAAATCCCCGTTATATTTGCTGTTGCTTTTCACAGATCTAAGTAAAAAAAGTAAGTAATGATAATGGTGTAATGTAGTTCGCAGTGTAAATAATCACATTCTGTTGTTGTAGCCCCTCAGTACTGTAATGTGCTTCAGAGTGAAGGAGGAACAGACATACTGAGGGTCCTGAGCTCACATCCAGACACCCACAGTGATGTAAAGAGTCTGACCGAAAACATCCTGAAGATCCTGGAGCGAAATTTTCATCCCACAAGCTCAGGTACAAAATGTGCTAACATTATCAGCGTTTCATAAAGCAGGTTAAATAAATTACCACACTGCTACGATCATTTCTTGTTAATGTTGCTCTGTGCTACTTATCAGATTGATAATGAATCGCTTAAAGGTGCTGTATGTCATTTTTTGACTTTACTAAAGCATAAAAATACCATAATGTGTTTGCACGTATTTAGGAAACATGCTAGGTTTACATACTTGTTCCCTGAAAAACAAAGCTACACGCAGTTATTCTGCTTTAAAATGTGAGTTCTGTGTCAGAATGTCTGTTTTTGGTCTGTGTGGTTCCGCCCACTGCCAATTTACCCAATAGTATTTCAACACCCTGGGTTGCCTTTTAGTGGAAAACACAACATATTGCAGCCATGGAAGCCAGCAAACTACCTGACCTAAAAAGCCTCGGCATCCATCTAAAAAAACAAGGATAAATCAACTCATCAACTTACGGTGTAACGCTCGTCGCCTTCCATCGTCAGTTGCATCTGCCAATTTACCCAATAGTATTTCAACACCCTGGGTTGCCTTTTAGTGGAAAACACAACATATTGCAGCCATGGAAGCCAGCAAACTACCTGACCTAAAAAGCCTCGGCATCCATCTAAAAAAACAAGGATAAATCAACTCATCAACTTACGGTGTAACGCTCGTCGCCTTCCATCGTCAGTTGCACTCATTTCTGTTGCCCGTCCTCAATCTGGCAACCCGTGTGAGCGTCGAGCCTGAGGAGGAGGGGGAGGGTCAAACAACGCTCTCCAATATTTAGAATTTGGATTGCATTCCCCATTTCAACCGCTTGCGGTCAATATTACATACTGCACCTTTAAGCAATAACTCTTAAATATCTGTATTTTCAGAACTTCAGAACACTGATTTTCTTCTTGTTTGGTCTATGCTTTTTCTAGTGGAGGATTTTCATTGACGTCACAGAAAAAACGATGGATTCGTAAAGGGATGTGCCATTTCAGGGAGACATTTCAGAACATTTTAGATTCAACAAAAGAGCACAAGCACTTTGCTTTGTCATTATAACATTTATTTTGCTTAAATTAAGAGAAATAATGTTTTTTTTCAGTTTGTTATTAAAGTGTGTAATTTGTGAAAAAGCGATTGTTTTCAAATAGATTCCACACACACTCTTGTTATTGGTCAGACAAACACATAGTCCTGCCCCAAACTCACCCCATTGATGGAGCCAGTCTTGCTGTGTAGGGTTGGCCAGGATGCTCAAACAGAGCAATTGAAAAGCAGTGCATATATTTCGGTGAGTTTCAACTTCTTCAAAACTCAAAAAATCATGTTTCTGGATGAAGAACTACTACTCTCGAAGAGAGATCCACCAATCAGACAAATAGCTGCAGGGACGCGGGAAGTAGGGGTGCTGAGGGGGCTGCAGCACCCCCCGTTTTCACATGGTTGCAAATGCAACGCCAAGTTTGTTCATTTAAATGTATTCAGTTTTATCATTTAATAGTTTATTTGTAATGATCTCTGAAATGTAAATTGTAAGTGGGCTATAATAAACCCATGTTTATCTTTATAAACATGATTCATTTTACTTGTTATGTTTTCTATATGGGATGATTAGCCTAATCCTCATGAACACGTGATGCGCGCGTGGTATCAGACATGAACTATACAGAATGCCAACAAGATTAACTTTAATACAAGGAGATAATGGCGCAAAAGCACATTTCAGATTTTTTTAAAAGCCCATCCCAGCAAAAACTTTCCAAAATCGGCATCCAAACAACACACAGCACCCCCAACCGAAAACATCTTCCCGCGCCCCTGAATAGCTGTTACCATGGAAACAGGAATCATGACAAGACAACTTCAGAGGCTGCATACTTCGAAGGCTGCATTAGAGGACCAAGGCAACAAAAGCTGTCCCATTTCGAAGTTTCCTTCAAATGCGGCCCCTTTTTTTTTAAATGCCGGATTACACTTTTAAATGCAAGTATTGGGTTTCAACTTAAGCCTGGAATACACTACACGATTTTTGCCCTGATTTCCCCCCGATTTACAGTCTGGAGAAGTTGAGGCTAGTTGTCGAAAGTCAGAGCCAGTCTGCAGATTTGAGTTGACAGATTTCATAGAAAATCGCGTAGTGTATGATGGTCACAGACTCCGTTTTTTTATTTCGTGCAGTCAGAGGAGATCAAACATGTTTAATATTTTAAGCTGATTTTAGAGCACATGTTTCTGCGCGAGTTTGCTGTGATCGGAACAACTTGAAAGTCTGGTAGTGTGTGATCCTCAGTCGTTTTGTGTATGGTGGCCAGTTTTTCATTTGTGACTGTTCACAAAGTCGGTAAATGTATGATGCCTAGCGTTTTAAAATCTCTTCAGATTTGAAAAGTCATGTAGTGTATTCCAGCCTTAAGTCTAGTTCTAAGAAAAGAAGTATGTCATGCTTCTTAGCGTCCGTTTCCATGGTGACTCCTGAAATTGGCAATGCATTGATGATTTCTTTATGTACTCACTGTGTGTGCACTGTTAGTCTCTGGGTTACCAAGAGAAGGTTGATTGAACTAACTCTTCCAGTAAGCAAGGTTTGGCTTAATCAACTGAGAGTTCAGCGTATACAGTGGGTACGGAAAGTATTCAGACCCCCTTAAATTTTTCACTCTTTGTTATATTGCAGCCATTTGCTAAAATCATTTAAGTTAATTTTTTCCCTCATTAATGTACACACAGCACCCCATATTGACAGAAAAACACAGAATTGTTGACATTTTTGCAGATTTATTAAAAAAGAAAAACTGAAATATCACATGGTCCTAAGTATTCAGACCCTTTGCTCAGTATTTAGTAGAAGCACCCTTTTGATCTAATACAGCCATGAGTCTTTTTGGGAAAGATGCAACAAGTTTTGCACACCTGGATTTGGGGATCCTCTGCCATCCCTCCTTGCAGATCCTCTCCAGTTCTGCCAGGTTGGATGGTAAACGTTGGTGGACAGCCATTTTTAAGTCTCTCCAGAGATGCTCAATTGGGTTTAAGTCAGGGCTCTGGCTGAGCCATTCAAGAACAGTCAC
>NW_015507517.1:4644-6761 GCF_001515645.1 Sinocyclocheilus grahami | reverse complement strand
ACTTGTTGGGTCTTTCCCAAAAAGACTCATGGCTGTATTCGATCAAAAGGGTGCTTCTACTAAATACTGAGCAAAGGGTCTGAATACTTAGGACCATGTGATATTTCAGTTTTTCTTTTTTAATAAATCTGCAAAAATGTCAACAATTCTGTGTTTTTCTGTCAATATGGGGTGCTGTGTGTACATTAATGAGGGAAAAAAATTAACTTAAATGATTTTAGCAAATGGCTGCAATATAACAAAGAGTGAAAAATTTAAGGGGGTCTGAATACTTTCCGTACCCACTGTATGTGGCTGTAAGTTAATCTTTCTTTCTTGAATGCCCCATAGTACTTAGTGTCTCAAAATGTCATTTTTTCCTTGTATTTCAAACATCCATCCATCCGTCCAAGAACTGGGACTAGTCATTTTTCATAAGAATAGAAGGTGAAGTTCCAAAATAGATGACAGTTGCTGTTGCCTCAAGAGAGCTTGAGAAATACAGTGACAGCTTTTTTTGTACCTTTATTTGCTGAGAGTGTAGTTTACAAAGTTAAATATTAGTATTTTTCTCACACATACATATTGTTTTGCATCAGAAGACATTGATTCAGCATTTGGGGTTGTATGGATTACAGTCATGTTCGCCTTGTGTGGTTTTTGAAGCTTCAGCTTTTGAGGGACCCATCCACTTGTATTATATGAGCTCAGAGATGAATTATTTTCCCCAAAATATTCAAGAAGAAAAGAAAGTAATACATCTGGGATGGCATGAGGGTGAGTAAATGATGAGAGTATCCCATTAAGACCAAATTACTTTTATGGCCATCTACGTTTGAACAGCCTGTCTCCATTCACTTCTGTTGAATGGAAGAGAGCAGCTTGGAAATATGGCTGTGTGACAACATGAGGATGAGTAAATAATTAGAGTGAACTATGCCTTTCATTTTTTAATCAGTGCATTGAATTTACATGATCAGAAGCACTAATGTGTTTTTACACCCCTAGTAAAGACATCTTACCCGGAATGTTTTGATGCGTCAACAAGCAACCAATAATCCACCAAACCCTTTGAATCCACACTGTGCTTGTTGCATCTCGGTGTCCTATCAGACAAAATAGATGCACAAAAGTACCTCCTTAATCTAATTTCAGATGGACTTTAATGATCTACAGCAAAATGGTGATATCTAAGCAAATATTTAATTACTACAATACTAATTTCTTGCTAGAAATGAAATAAAACGATGGAAAAACATTTACACACAAACTGACCACCAACCGCAACTTCCAGACGTCATTTATTTTTTAACTCATCGGTTACAGAATCAAATGCACAGGATTGTGGGATATCATAGGCAGCAAAGGATACATCTATGCTGTCTTCAGAAATCGATCAGATGAACGTCAATATAGACAGAATGTGACACAATCACTGGATTCAGACGGGCCTTGTTGCCTTCCTTCCTCCTTATGCTGCCCGCGGACGCAGCCCGTGTCAGCGGGCTCTTGATCTTGATTTTTTTACCTCTGTCACTCAGTCAAAATGATTGTCACTTCACTTTCTGATGCAGATCCCTGTCGGTACTCCTTATAGGATTGGACTCAGGTTTATGCTCAAGTATTTTGCAATCCCCCTTACCCACTTTGTCCTGGTTTAAATTCTTCCTCGGGCACGGCAGCATTTGGTCTGTCCTTCCTCCATTTGACACAGCGCTGGCAGAGCACTATCACCATGCCAGCTGCCCATGCCAGTACCGTACCTACTCCAAAGATGACAAAACCTATAGCCACAAAGAAGAGGTAGTCTTGGTGAGCCAGTCCTGGATGGCACTGTCTTCTCAGCCAAAGGCCCAACTCTGAGAGACGCTGCCCCTGTAAGTCTGAAGGACCCTCACACACTGTCTGTCCCTCTTCTAGTCCCATAAAACACAAGAAAAAAGACCGCATTTGTATTGCTGGTACACGTGTAGAAACTTTATAAACATGACAGTCTTATATCATAACCACAGACATAAAATTGCACAACAATTTTACGATTTTTACAAGTACTAAATTTAATTTACAGAGGTGCATACTCCCCCTTTTAAATAAAAAGTTGAGAAATTCTTTGAAATTTCCAATTACACATGAACCAC
>NW_015507517.1:4055-4624 GCF_001515645.1 Sinocyclocheilus grahami | reverse complement strand
ATATATACAGTATATATATATATATATATATATATATATATATTGATGAGAAATTTTATTTGATTATATTATTGTATGAAATTTCATAAGAACATATAATCTGAGAATTACCTTTATTAGAGGTCCCATATTGTACACCTTTCTGGAGTTTTATTTTAGGATTTGATGTCCTTAAGAATATATATTTGCGGTATAAGTACCAAAAACCATCTCAATATATTTTTACAGCTCCTTTCTCAGGAGCTCTGCTGAGAACAGGTCGATTTTGGCCTGTCTAATTAATATTCATGAGCCTCTCTTCTGATTGGCCTGTTGTTTTCTGAGTGACGCATGGCCAGGCCAACCACAGGTAACTAGGGTCAGCGACGTCACAGCGCTAGCTGGAGGGGAAACTGGAGGCGGCCCATTCAAACCAGCGCAGGTTCGGCTACATAAGGAGCTTAAAATATCATCTTGTTGTGATTTTGGGTGCCAGAATCGACGTAATACAGCCTCAAATTAGAAATTTGATCGCATATCTGCTGCCACCGCCAGACAAAAAACCGACGACAGCTGTGGTTAAACGTGAT
>NW_015507517.1:0-3108 GCF_001515645.1 Sinocyclocheilus grahami | reverse complement strand
TCCTGTCAGATCCTCCATCCTTTGAGTGAGAGTGTAACGTTACAGCTCGGCCGATCTGGTTTCGTGGTTAAAGATAACCTTTTCGACATGTTTCCGTGTTGTTGTTGTTGCTCAGCAATGGCATGGACGTGATGTTTTCTGGGGGTGTGGCTATAGGAGAGTGGGACGGTGGGCGGAGCTCTGGTGGCGACTGAAGGCGTGACTGTGTAGTTCTGACCTCAACTTTTTACGGAAGTCACAACGGTTCGTGAAAAATCACAGCTACTTTATGCAGGCTGTGTGCATTTTACTGTGGACTGACTGTTTTGAAACGTATATGGTAGTTACATAGAATCTAGACCTCAGTTATCATGAAAAAAGCCAGGAAATTTCAGTTTTGACAATATGGGACCTTTATCTCATGATTGCTCAAAAACAGTCCAAATGTATAAAACCTACATATTTATTTCTAGAGATACAGAGAAATGGCTAAATATATTTTACAAACGTTTTTGCCACTAATAGATCTTCATAGATAATTTTACAAAAAAGTATTTTTCAAACCTAATGATACATGGGTCCAAAATGACCCGAACATGACATTTTTATGTCTCAAAAAAAAGTTTTTGTTATATCTCTTAAAAATAATTGTAAAAAACATTGGTAAAGTTTTTTTTTTTGTGTGTGTGCATTTTTTTCTCTTCCAGGTCAAATCGCACCTGAATGCATTACGAGAGTTAATTCTGTCAACCAGTCAATTCCCTGTACTATACTCTAAGACTTAATATCATAAAATGCTTGCTTTAAGGTTAGCTTCATGAGTAGCAATGAAAATGAGCATTGCTGATTTAGCAGTGCCCTTTGGCATGCTTTATACACGGATATTATGTTACCTTACACACTGACACACTGAATAATTCACAGCCTCGGCTGTCCTCTGCTTCGGCTCAGTCATTTAGTCTTTGTACTTGTGCTTCTGTAAAGAGACACGTCTACTGCTGCTCCAGTTCTCTCTATTTTTCACTTCATTAAGTATTCTTTAAATAGAAATTGTCAGTATCATTATAAATAGTGATGTCCTCCTTAACAAACACCATTAATACATGTGTTTTGCATGAGGAGTTTAATGTAGTTCCTTACAGTAACCTCACCATACACTACTGTCTCCATCCCTCCAGTCACTTTCACCCTATAGCTGTGGTGACTAAATACCCACAACTCCTCTGACTTGCAGTGCTTGCCTCTTATCTTTTTGTCATCCAATACCTTTTGTACTTGCGTTATATGTTTTTTATCCTCACTCTATCAAAAAAGGCTTCAAATCTATTCACTTTTATTAAAAAGACTATGCAAATAGTTGATATGTTTATGTAACGAGCACTTTAAAATCACTTGTACACTGACAAATACTTAATATTGAGCAAATGTGCATTGACAGAGATGTATAATAATAGTACATATGCTGTTGCAACATATAAGATGTCATGTTGTCATATTCCAAGTTATTCCTACTCCAACAGTATTATCATGCAAATAATATTTACTATGCATTATATATATATATATGTATACACATACATACTCCAATAATATTAATAGCTCTCAAATTATTATATATCTGTAATCCAATATTCACAAAAATCCATTGCTGTTTAAAAAGAGGTGTTTTTTTAAATGAGCAGCAATTTATGGAAAATGAAAGGGTTTAATACAAGCAAAACCATTTTAAATATTCACTGTAATTCATGAACGGTTCACAGCTGTGAATGTTACAGCGCGGCTCCGGGTCCAAACAAACCCCTGCAAAGCCAGTGAAAGGTAAAAAAAATAAAATAGGCCAGCACATATGGGACTTCAGCAGCTTAGAGCAGAGGCTGAGATCTTATTTCCGTCTGATCTTTCATTGTCGTGTGAATAGTTGCATGTTAATTTGTAGAGCAAAATAATTAGCTGCACTCGCGGGAATACATCTGGGACAATTAAAAGCAGGAGATGTCTGGATTATTCCTCAGCACTCTGCGTGTTTGTTGTATGTGTGTGTGTGTGAGTGTTTAGTATGGCTTTGTGCACTAAAAGGCCCTCAGCAGCCTAAATATAACCAGTTATAATGGGACTCTATGAACATTCCTGAAAGATGAACTCCGTTTTGAGCTTAAACAATCATCTGCAGCTATATACAGTATACAATGCGTGCATGTATGTATATACACTGTATGTATTTTTGTGCATGTTTGTATCTATCTATCTATCTATCTATCTCTTCTCCATTACATACTTTTGAATCATTCAGATGGCCTGTACAAATCCAATGGCAGCTGTTAGTTTATTTTTTTCCTTTAAGCCCTCAGTGACTGAACAGAACTGGCTAATGCATTCATTGTTAATAGAGGGTTATATTGTGTCCAATAGCAAGCAAGACTTAATTACTAACATTAACAAATACAACGAATAACAGATTAGCACATCATTAGGTATATTCAAATACTTATGTATGTCATGAAGCTTACGTTTATATTTCCTAGTGGTCAACTGATACAGGTTTTTCAGTGGCTGAAGCCAATACAGGATTTCTGCAGGTTTTATGAAGGTTAATTTAAGACTTTTTAGGACCAACATTTCAGGAATGAATTGAATGGAACACAATATGGTCTCTAAATGTAATTGGCTTGTATTCACAAGGCTTCAAAGTTTGAAAATACAACTTACAGTGGATCCACCATTACTTTTTCATTTATTTGTACAATCAATCAATAAGAATGAATGAAAGAAATCAATCAATCAGGCAATCGCTTGATCAATCAGTCTTATGGCCAGTCTTAATTGTGTTCAATTTGTATCTGAAGTAAGTATATCTTGATTTAAGGGTGTTTAGAATGGAGAACAAGATAATAATACTGAAGAAAATGTTTTTTTTTTGCAGTGAATGCAACAATTTAATGCCACGACTTTATTAATTTAAAGCGTTCTGCTCTGATTGAAGACTTTTTAGAATGTAATATTTGGAAGAGCGAATTAAGACTTTTTAATACCAGCAGCATCCAAGCAATTATTGAACAAGCACTTCTTTCTTTTTTGGTTTGTTTGAATGTGGAAGACTGGGGTATTTTAACAGGGGGTGATTTTCAACAT
>NW_015507516.1:65648-66951 GCF_001515645.1 Sinocyclocheilus grahami | reverse complement strand
AAATAAGGCTCTATATTATCCGGCCCTGCTGATTTTTTACAATCTGAATTTAATACAGCTTTGTGAACTTGTGCTACTAAAATAGGAGTAAAAGTAAAAAGCTGAGTAGGATGACAAATCAACACTCCCTTTTGTTTTATGTTCTGCTAAAAAACTAACATCAGAAGTTAAACCAGCAGCAATAAAATGACTATTAAAGGCATTGACAATATTTTATTTTCCCTTTATAATTCTTTCATTTACCTTTAAATATTCAGGTAAACTAATAGAAGATTTTAGCCCAGAGACTGATTTGGTCAATTTCCAAAATGTTGTTGGATCATTAAGATTTTCATTTATCATGTTTAAATAATAATCACATTTAGAGTTCTTAACTAATTTTGTACACTTATTTCTTAGTGTTCTATAACGTACCCAATCCAAATGGTTATTTGTTGTTTTTTTGCTGTGGCCCATGCAGCATCTCGCTCTTTAATACGAGAAGCGATTAACTCGTTAAACCAGGGATTATCTCTGCCTCTTACCATAATTCTTTTAACAGGAGCATGTTTGTTGCATACATTTAAAAAAGTACATTTAAAATACTCCCACGCTAAATACTACAGATAATGAAGATGCTTTATAAAGTAATAGAGGAACCCAATGCATGATCCTGTGTTTACGTGTGGAAGCAGAATAATTATCAATTAAATTACTGTAAACTAATGAAAGGACAAGACAGACAGACTGTAGATATGCCAAATGCTTCACTGATTACACATTAAGATTAAGTTGGATTTAATGATCAAAGCTACAGTATTCAAATGAAAAGTTGCAAGCATTATGAAAGAAACAATTTTTTTTTTTTAAATCCAGAGTAGACGAAATACTGAAGGTCTATTTGCATTCATAACCATAAAGTTCAGGTCCCTGATGCCGACTGGTCAGTAGCCATGTTTTATCTACAGTAGATGGATACACTGTCAAAACTGTTCAGTGTACTTTGTATTTCAGCAATAAAACTGGTTTAAATGAAGAATGGTTGCCCACTGCTGGCGTTCTGTTGCATCATTCACCTTTAATTTTGAGGCCACACCTTTCCCTAAACAAAGCCTGCGGGAGATACATTGATGTGTGCGCGCATGTCAAGTCCACAGTTTCAGAGCAGGAAAGATTTTCTTCCTTGAGACATTTCACAATGACTCAAGAGCTTTGCTGTGACAACTCTACAACGATATGGTCTCGAAAGGTGTAAGTATTATAAATAAATACTCTCTCAAAAAAAAGTTTGAAAAAATACTTTAAGAACACGTTTTAAACAAGC
>NW_015507516.1:63786-64228 GCF_001515645.1 Sinocyclocheilus grahami | reverse complement strand
ACAACATTGTGTTCTTAATCACACACTCTGATGGTCTGCCACCCACAAACGTCATCGGTGCCATTAAAAAAGCTAGAATCCCCTGCAGACAAGACAAAAGTGCCGAACCTGTTTATTTCTTATTCAACAACAGACAGGCTGAAGGCCGTCACACTAAAGAACGTCACGTTCGCGCTCAAAGAGACGCCTGGGAAGACAGTATGGAAGGAATTAAGCATTTTATTCAGTCTCTGACTGCTAGGAACAGAAGAAGTTTAGAGTTGACTTCAGATGTCCTGATGGAGCGCATTCAGTTTGAAGCATCCATCTGCAACTTAACACTGCGAGTTCAAGAGAAAGAGCTGAAAATAGCTGAAAAACGCCAGATCCAGGAGGCAATGGTGCAAAACAAGGAAAAGATTGAGGAGTGTAAAAACTTCACCATTAAAGTAAAAAAGACAGT
>NW_015507516.1:63527-63776 GCF_001515645.1 Sinocyclocheilus grahami | reverse complement strand
CAGAAAGGAATGATCTTGATGACAATGGAAAAGTCAGAAAATGGACTTATGGGAGAAAAGACACCAGTAAACCAAACAAAATCATTCTGCTGGTGGGGGAAACTGGCGTCGGCAAGACCACCATCATCAACGGCATGGTCAACTACTTACTGGGAGTGAAGTTTGAGGATGAAATATGGTATGAAATCACAGAAGAGGCAGCTGGAGATCAATCAGAATCACAAACCTCTGAAATCACCATGTATGAGG
>NW_015507516.1:62833-63517 GCF_001515645.1 Sinocyclocheilus grahami | reverse complement strand
AAAAAAAGTTTGAAAAAATACTTTAAGAACACGTTTTAAACAAGCAAATGTATTATTTGTTATGTCAAATATCTATTGTTGTAGTTATCATAATATGTTTGTTTGTGAGTTTTGAAAAACAAAACAAAAAAATGGTCAAAATATCTCTATGGAGTCTACTAAATTATATATATATTTTTTACATTTAAGGAGATTCAACTCAACAGACAAAATCAGCAACAGTATAAACGTTTATATTATTAAACTTTTGCTTCCTTGATCCACTTGTAAAACAGACTGAATTTTGCTAACTGGATCTTAATTGAAAGATTTAAGCAATATGTGGAGTATTAGACAAATATACATAAGAAAATAAACTAATTTTATTATTTGACAAAGAACTTCAGAATTATGCGCAAAGGAAGACATTTAAAACATATATTGGTGTTTTGTCCATACAGTGATTGTAAATGGGGCCCAATTTTGACAGGTTTCCAGTGTTCTTCAAAAAAATCTTTTTTTTTTGTGTTCCACAGAGGAAATTAAGTCATACAGGTTTGGAATGATATGAGAGAGAGTAAATGAAGACAGCATTTTAATTTTTGGTGGACTGTCCCTTTAACCCCAACAAAAATGGAATTACCCCGTAACCGCTGTCGACGCAGCGTTAGTAGTGTGACTGAACATTCCAAAATGCAGTAAGAT
>NW_015507516.1:61225-61541 GCF_001515645.1 Sinocyclocheilus grahami | reverse complement strand
TGAGGAAAACTGCCATGAGTTTGACTGCTGGTGGGTTTCTAATCCCAGCAAATGTGAAGTCATGAAAAACGGTTTCTGCACAGTGTGCACAGGGAAGTGTCATCACAGCAAACATGTCAAAGAAGACAAGAAATATGTCATCAGCACCTCAAGCACGATGATAGAATTTGACTCTATAAAAATGGAATATGAAAAAGCTCAAGAACAAACCAAAATGTTTTTGGTTTTAATGCAACATCTTGACAAAGATCTGAAGGATATTGAGGACCAAAAGTCAAATCTTCTGTCCGAAGCTTACCAGACCATCAAGCATCTG
>NW_015507516.1:58865-59494 GCF_001515645.1 Sinocyclocheilus grahami | reverse complement strand
CAGGGGCTGACCGGGACTCCGGGCATGCTAACACCAGTACTGGGCATGGCATCTGACTGCTACGCCAAGTCTGTCTGCTGGGGGTGCTGGACGATGCTCGATCAGGGTCCGCCGACCGGGGAACTCTACTGGGAGAAGAAAGGCGCTCGCATCCCCGTCTGACGGGGAATGGTGCAGCAAGCATGACACCAGTTCTTACCGCCAATTACCTGTTACCCAACACACGGGAATAAACCGGCTCTAAGCGAAGGTTGTAAAACCTTGCAAAGGTGTTAGGTGTCGCCCAGCCCACAGCTCGACAGATGTCTGCCAGGGAGGCGCCGTGTGCAAACGCCCAGGAGGGGGCAACACTCCTAGTGGAGTGAGCTTTCACCCCCAGGGGGCATGGCTTGCCTTGGGATTGGTACAACAAGGCGATGGACTATCCAGTTGGCCAACCTCTGCTTGGAGACAGGAGCAGTGCTGTTCTCACCACTTCCTGAAGAGCAGTCTCCCACATCTCTGGGTTGCCCATGTCAGGGCCACTTCGTCTTCCTTGAAGACTTAACGACTCCATGGGACACGGGGGGCACTGTCCTCCTGCGTAGGGCTCAACTTGCCAGCCTTGATGATGTCTCAGCGCGGAGGAT
>NW_015507516.1:43434-58688 GCF_001515645.1 Sinocyclocheilus grahami | reverse complement strand
CCAGAGATCAAATTGAAAGTAATTGTTAAAATTGTGTGTTCCTTAATAATACAGAACCGCCGGCTAGTGCTCTGGGAGATCTGAGAGTGACAGTGAGAGCTTCTCCACCGGGCCACGCCCCACGGACCTCTCACTCCTCCCATAGGACTTGTTCTGTGCAGCTGCTGAGTGATTGTGCTGGGCCGTCTTATGGCGGTCCCAGCGCTTCAGTCGGTGTGCCGCCAGAGGATCAGATGTTGATTGCAGCATCGGGGGATGGGCTTTTGACCTCTGAGGATGAAGATTCGGAGGGGCTGCCCCCCTCAGGTGTTGTCGCCACTGCCGAATCGGACCCAGAGTTGACGGCCATGCTTGCCCAGACAGCCGTGAGCATTGATTAGTTTCTTAGGGTGGAGCGCGGCTCACAACCGCATTCTAAACCGGTTCCTTTCACCGTGAGTGCTGTCCAGCATCCTCCGCGCTGAGACATCATCAAGGCTGGCATGTTGAGCCCTACGCAGGAGGACAGTGCCCCCCATGTAAATATTTAGTACCGTAAAATCCCCTTAAAATACAAAACATTTATAAAAAACTAAATCTTACTATAATTGTCATTGTAGGTCTACATATTTATGTACTTTATGCTTTGTTTTATATTCTTTATAAATTAGTTATGTTTTGGTTTGAGGTTTATGAGATGCAAAATTTATATATAAAATAGTAAAAGTTAAATTAGCCTACTGAAATACCTTTATGATATAAAAGATTATCTAAGTTTCTTTGGCTGTGAATAATAATGTTTACGTTTTAGATGTTGTCGCTATGTCCATATTGTTGCCTGTATGTTTAATTTTCAAATGTTAAAAATAAAAAAAATTGTTTTGATCCTATAAGTAATATATACCTACGTACAAACATTGAGACCAGGCTGGATGTAGAAAAATGTAGAAAAACAAATGCTTGTGCAAAGATCAGAACAAAGATGAGTTTGCTTCCTTGTAGGCACAGTGAGTGTTTCCTGTAACTCACAGAGATAGTTTGATGCCACTCGTCCAGTTGCATTTTTCAGCTTCTAAATATAGAAAGAAAACATTCAAAGTTGTTACACAAATGTTACTCACGGTTACAGTCAGAAAATCACGATAAACCCCATTATTTATTAGTTAGAATACTAATCCTGCTGAATGCTGCTTAGGAAGCTTCAATTGTATTTGATCTGACGGTCTTGACAACTTTGTAAAACAAATATTCATCCTTGATCGGGTTTTTGCACATGCGGGGAAATTCCTGTAGAGAAAAGAAACTAAGCCCAACCACAGGTATTAAGTTCTATTGAACTAAAAACATCCGGCATTCTCATGACGATACCACATGAATGCATGCAGCCAAGTGAAGATGACAACTATTATTTACCCTCA
Organism: Sinocyclocheilus grahami; assembly: GCF_001515645.1. Lineage (NCBI taxonomy): Eukaryota > Metazoa > Chordata > Actinopteri > Cypriniformes > Cyprinidae > Sinocyclocheilus > Sinocyclocheilus grahami. The sequence goes on along the minus strand of NW_015507516.1, from coordinate 57,291 downwards.
TAGTTTTAAAGAAAATAACAGCAGGGGTTGGAGCAACAATTTTCATGCAGCTCTTCTCCACACAACAACAATTCAAAGTGAACAAAATTTGTCAAGCTCCGAATTACATATTTCAAAACAGAGAAAATTGAAGGCATATTCAGCATTGCCATTTTTAGTCTTCATTTAAGTGGATTTTCTATTTCATTTTTTAGGCTAATTCTAGTTTACATGACGATCTACAACATTAAGAGAACTCAAAACTCTACTGGAATGAGGAAGAAAACAAATGTGAGAATCAGTTTCAGTCTTTGACTCACAAACAACTTTGAGTTTTGTGCTCTAAAGTAAAAAAAAAAAAAAAGTTGCGTTTTAATAATGTTTATTCAGTGCAACATTTAGTCTTTCTGTGGTTAAAAGTACAAAAACCTTATAAAAGACGAAGGATATGATCTACGCAACTGTTGCTGTTCAAACTCTATTGCTGATATTCTCCTAATAAACACTGTCAGTGACCAAACGTTTGTGATTGTCTTATAGACAAGCCTGTATTTATTTTTTTTATTTGGAGATTACATCTGTAACTGGAATTCAGATATAGATTACACTGAAGACGTTTCGTTGGGAGGGATTTCAGCCAGTTAGCCTTTTTAGATAAATCAGCGTTTCCGTAAAACCAGATACTTCACACAGACTGCAGGTGTGTAGGAATATGCATTTATATTTGTTTAAGTGTCTCTCAATGTTTTGACAGGGCTTTTTTTACATAGATGATTTAATGGGTATGTACAAAACAATAAAGTGTTCAAAATTAAAATAACATTCTGAAAAATACTGAATTGTTTTGCTGTAAGCAGACTAGAGAGTGACGGTGAAGCTCTTCTGTCAAGAACACATTTAGATAAGTGATCACCATGAGTATCAGGTGAGTTGAAATTCAAGTGCCTTTCTATAGGAGGGAAAATTACTATTTTAAATCAAATTGAAAGTAATTGTTAAAATTGTGTGTATCTTCCTTAGTAATACAGATTTTTATAAAAACAGGTTTTATAAAAATACAGCACTATTCATATACTGATAAACTCGACAGATGTTGGATTTGGAACCGCATACTAGCATATTACTCTTACTAATTTTTACTAACAATATCCTTCTATGCCATAAATAGTAAGAGAAGTATGATAGAAGGTGGCTCCAAGAAAGGCGGCTAGCAAGAAAAATGAAATAAAGGATCATATAACTAGCTGTAAAGTGTATCGTGGCGCCATCTAATGGATTGAATGGTCTTTACCCAGAATAGAAAAAGAAAATGCTTTGATGTATCAGTTATTCAGTTATGTGTAAATTCATAAGCAACTATAACTTGTCACCGATTAAAAATAAATAAATAAATACATAAAATAACCCCCGCAACCTTGTAAAGGTTGTTTCCACCACCAAATAAAAATAAAAAAGGAAATTGTAACTTTATATCACAATTCTGACTTTTTTTCTTGCAGTTGTGAGTGTACTTCTCACAATTCTGTTTTTTTTTCTCGCAGAATTACATGATATAAACTCCCAATCAAGTGTTAAAATGTCAGAATTACAAGATATAAACTCACAATTCTGACTTTCTTTTTTTCTCATGATTGCAAGTTTGTATCTCGCAATTCTGAATTTATGTTTCGCAACTGCAAATTTTCTTCCCACAATTCTGGCTTTATAGGCTCAATTGTGAGTTTATATCTGAAGACAACAAGTCAGAATTCTGAGTTTATATCTCACAATTCTGACTTTTTTTTTTCTCAGATTAGTGAGGAAAAAAAGTCTGAGATTAAAAGAGCTGTGAGATTAAAAATTGCATGTTTTTTTTTTTTTATCCTAACGAGCTTCCACATTTAATTGAATCTATGCTAACTGCTTGCTGAAATAACTACAACATTGAAATAAGAGGGCAATATAGAGAAAGAAAGAAAGAAAGAAAGAAAGAAAGAAAGAAAGAAAGAAAGAAAGAAAGAAAAAGTATTAGCTATATTTGCATTTTAATTAAAATGAAAATAACATAAATACCCACACCTTGTCCTAACCAGACCAAGTAGCTCATTTGCCCACACCAGACTGGACACGGCAAAGGCTTCGTTCACACTCCAGGAAAATGTGGCCCAAATCCAATTTTCTATTTATTTATTGATTGTTTGTTTTATTTCATGCAGTGTGAACAGCACAAACCATGGAATCTGATCTTTTTGATTCTGATTTGGTCCACTTTCATATAGACATTTTCACACTGAACGCGAAAATTCTCCGGATGTGTGTTCACGGTGTGTGTGTGTGTGTTCACTGCTGTGTGTGTGCACTTAGATGGGTTGAAGCGATTTCAATAGCCCGCATGCTGATAGTGGCTCCATGATGCGAGTAAATTATACAATATTAGTATTAAATATTATTGTAATGGTCAGAAATTTGCACAGGGCTCTATAATAGACAAAATGAAAGATATAATGAAAGACAAAATATTGTTTCATATCAAAAAGTTACAAAGATTACTGTGATTAAATCATAAAAAAAATAAACAATGGAAATTAAATAATAAAAATAAAAAGTTTAATATGGAATTTTTTATATTTATTATTTATTATAAAATACGAGTATACTACACTTATATCTGCCATTTATTTATTGATGTTCGTGGCAAAAAAAAAAAAAAAAAAGAAAGAGCAGTAGTGTATTTAAATTCTTTCTATACAATTGTTTACCTCCATCTTCATTTTATAGGCAGCCAAGTCTTCCACCAAGCAAACCAAATCTCATTCATCGAGGTCCGCCTAAACGATACCGTCTACATACAGAGAGAAATGTGCTTGATGAATATGGGAAAGTCAGAAAATTGACTTTTGGGAAAAAAGATGGCAGTAAAATAAATAAAATTATTCTGTTGGTGGGAGAGACCGGTGTCGGTAAGACGACTCTCATCAACAGCATGGTCAACTACTTACTGGGAGTGAGGTTTGAGGATGAAATATGGTATGAAATCACAGAAGAAGCAGCCAGAGATCAGTCAGAGTCACAAACCTCTGAAATCACTATGTATGAGGTCTTTCCTGTAAAGAGTCCCATATCACTCACTATCATTGATACTCCAGGCTACGGAGACACTAGAGGACTGGATAAAGATCTGGAAGTTGCTGAGAATTTAGCCACTCTGTTTCAGAGCAATGATGGAGTTCGTGAAGTCGATGCCGTGTGTTTTGTGATTGAAGCATCGAAGAATCGTCTCTCAGACAGACAGCATTACATTATCAGTTCAATTCTGTCTTTGTTTGGAAGAGACATTGTGAACAACATTATGTTCTTAATCACACACTCTGATGGTCTGCCACCCAAAAATGTCATCGGTGCCATTAATAAAGCTAAAATCCCCTGCAGACGAGACAAAAGCGGCCAACCTGTTCATTTCTTATTCAACAACCGGCAGGCTGATGCACGTCAAAATGAGAGACGTTATCTTCGTGCTCAAAGAGATGCCTGGGAAGACAGCGTGGAAGAGACAAATAAATTCCTTCAGTCTCTGAATGAAATTAACAGATGTTGTTTAGAGTTGACTTCAGATGTCCTGATGGAGCGCATTCGATTTGAAGCATCCATCTGCAACTTACAGCTGCGAGTTCAAGAGAAGGAGCTGAAAAAGTCTGAAAAACTTCAGATTCAGGAGGCAATGAGAAAAAACAGGGGAAAGATTGAGGAACGTATAAACTTTGCAATTACATTTAAAAAGACAGTTAAAGCTAAGGTTCCCATTGAGAGCAAGTCATGGAAGCACAGGAAGGCAACGACCTGCACTGTCTGTGAGGAAAACTGCCATGAGTTTGACTGCTGGTGGGGTGCAAATCCCAGCAAATGTGAAGTCATGAAAAACGGTTTCTGCACCGTGTGCACAGGGAAGTGTCATCACAGCAAACATGTCAAAGAAAACAAGAAATACTTCATCAGAACCTCAAGCATGACTATGAAGTTTGACAACTATAAAAATAAATATGAAAAAGCCCAAGAAGACTCTAGGAGATTTTCAGTCATAATGGATGATATTGACAAAGATTTGAAGGAGATTGAAGACCAAAAGTCAAATCTTCTGTCCGAAGCTTACCAGACCATCACTAATCTGTCTCAGATCGCATTAAAACCAGACTCTGCCTTCACTCTTCAGCATCTCGACTTCTTCATCCCCAGAGTGAGGGAGGCTGGGAAAGAAGATTGGTTGCGAGAGCTGGAGGAAATGAGGAGAAAAGCTGAAGCTGATGAAGCCAATAAAGATGCTCTGAGTTATCTGAAAGCTGGTCTGGCAAAACTAGATCTTTTCTTTGGTGGGCAATGAACAAACCCAGTCCAGATGAAACAATGAACATGTAGGACACTGCTTGCAATGAGAAATCAATACAGATGTCTCTCTGTACACAGGTGTTTCAGTCATAACAGGCATTACTGGTATATATGAGTGAATATATGCTAACAAATGTAAACTATGTTCTTTTTGTAATACGAAGGTCACTTAAAATATGTTTTGGAAACTTTATGTCATGCCTTCATCATTTATTTCTGACTTTTACCCTTGTTCCAAACTTTTAAATCTTACACAAAGTACTTAACCATAAATAATTTTCAATTTCTATATACAGTATGCTAAAGATGCCAAGACTGTCATTCATGCTGTATTTAATGCAGTAAACCCATATTATAACCTACTATTATACATATTACACTGTGATACAGTATGTCTACTACATTTATATTGTTGTACACGTATGGCAATAAAATTAAAAAGTGAACAATGTTGTCCTTTAATTGACTTTTTTACTCTCATTTGAAACTGTGAGCAGACATGTGCAAACTGACATGAAGAACACAACCATAGCAAACATACAGAGAATATGAACATGCTTTATGTAAAAAAAAGAAGAAGAAGAAAAAGAAAATAATTCATCCTGTACTGTTAACATTATTGTAAAATAATTATAGGGCAGAGAGACAGATTATTTGAATTAAATGATAATCAACTGCGATACTATCAACGCAAAAGAAAGACTTATAACGGCATATTATTGTTTCATCTCAAAGAGGCACAAAATCACTTTCATGGACTTTTTCATTAACTGTTCCCTCCTGGTGGAATGACCTACCCAAATCAATCCGAACAGCTGAGTCCTTAACCATCTTCAAGAAACTACTAAAAACACATCTGTTCCACCTTTATTTGACCCCCTAACTCTAACACTTTCTATTATATTTTAATTCTACTTTATCTATATTTATCTTATTGTTATTATTTTTTTTATTAAAAAAAAGAAAAAACATAAAACAAACAAACACTAGCTTTCTATTTTTTCTATTCTATCCACTTGGTTTTCTTTGTGTGTGTGTGTATATGTGTGTGTGTGTAATAAAATAAATAAATAAAATAAAATGTTTTTGCAGCGTTGAGCAATGTAGCCAATCACAGGCATATCTGTAGAGTGCAAATGACCAATCAGTGGAGTGAGATCAGAAACCCGCTCAAAACGGCAGTTTTCATTTAGCGTGTGTCCACTGACTACATCCTTCACGCTCGCAAATCCTTTATAGGTAATAAAACATAGACAATTTGTAAATAAGATATTCGTTATGCACTTTAGCCAGATTCATTGATTAACGGGAGCTTTCGCAAGAGTGAAGAATTCCATGATATCACGATGCTACCAAGTAAGAGACAGCTCACTTTCTGTATATAATCCATTCACAGTTTGAACAAGTTTGGTTTGTCACACTGGCTGCTAAGAGGACCATCGACCATCGCAAAGATTTGTGAGTTACGACAGCATTTAAATCCAGCAGTGAATCCTCTAGATTTGGTTCTGTCAGTCTCCTTCTAAACTGCGGAGATTGGCATTGTGATAACCATTGTAACGGATGAAAAAAATAATTTCAAAATAAATCTGTGCATTAATCAAATCAGTCTTGACTGAATGCACTTAGTAGCTTTAATATGCCTCTATAATTAGATACTAAAACAGTTTTGTCTTATTTGTAATGCATATTGTTTCACTGGTTGAGAAATGTTTAAAAGCTACATGCTAATGTTTTAAAGTAGCCTATTATAACTACCGCAAAGCAAGTGTACATTGCAGTGACCAGTCTCTCCATGTACAGACCAACATCTTATAAAAACATGCAGGGCGATGAGAGGAGAATATCTGAAAAACAAGACAAAGTATGACGGAAAAGAATCCAGCATAGTCATGCCAGTCAAACATTCTACATAACCAGTCGGTGAAGGAACATGCCACCACACCTGAAACACAAAGAAACCTGTATGCACAAGAAACTATTGTGCCAACACCAACAGCTATTTTCCGGTAGTTCCCAACACTACTGAAAGTGAAAGAATGATCTTACAGACACATATTAGGATCGGATGTTGTGTATTAAAGACAGCAAACTGAGAAACTGAAAGTGCTCAATATACAGTTTGCTGACTAGAGAGAACATGTACATGCAAAAACATCCAAAAACAAAGCTCCCTTGAGACTTTTCCCAAATGAGGTGACTTTTCACACAGGCCTTTATCCCACTTCCACATTTGAAAAGTGGAAGCTTTAAAAAGTAACGTAAAAGAAATGCCACTTGCACGCGCTGAGTCACTCATGATTACAGCGTTTTCATTGTTGAACTCCATCTCTGCAAGTACTGTGCTTGACTTGCTTGTAACATGCATTTGAAACCGCAACATGTGCCAAACATCCTCCCATGTTTGTAATAACAATGATCTGTTGTCAACAACAATTTTGAAAGAGGAAGAGCTTTTTTCTGTCTACCTTGAAGTTTTGGACAAAGTTTATGAAGATGGTGTTTTCTCCAATCAGCGCGATGTAATAATAGTGTCCTCTCTTCATGAGTGTTGGGGTTTGTGGCTCCTGATGCACGCCAGTGAGGAAAAACCTACTGAAGGAACAGCTGAAGATGCACTTATCAAGTGCAAACCAGAAACCTTTTTCAGTAAAGCAGTCTCCATTCTCCATGGTCTACTATTACATCAGGTCTGGAAACAATCTCCATGAGAAGGAACGTCATACTGAGAGCATTGAGATGTTCACCAAAGCTTTGGAGGATGGAGAATCTGGAGAGATTATTCCTCTATATAATCGTGCACTGGCCACTACTATAAAGAAAGACAGTGGTTATATCACTCGAGCATTGGCTGACCTGGAAAAGGCTGACAAGGCTGTAGTTTCATACAAATTATATCTGGCACAGATTATTAATCACATTAAATTACCATGTGCCAGAAACAGAAGGCAATACTTTGCTCACAAAACAGTTTATGATTGTAAATCTACTCAAGATGAACATTCAGGATGCTGGAATGAAGTTGAAGAGGGCTGTAAGCACAGGTGGAAATGTGAGACTGACTGAAAAACACCCACTTTTCCTGGTTGGACACATTATGCTCAGTTATCAAATACTTCCAGATTATCTGATGATGGAGCTTATGCACTTATGCACTTCTCTTTAGACACCATATTTTCTGTCAGTGGCCTTTTGTCAAAAGTATTACAACTTTTGAAATAAGACAAATTGCTCAGACACCTAAACAAACAAAGTGCACTTTCAGTTTTACATGAGCATCAAATACATCTATATTGTGCATATATCTAATGTATATTTCCTAAGAATTGTTATTCTAATCACACACATGAGTTCTTCCTGATGACACATTTCATACTTTATAATTTTGAGAAGGACATTTCAATTTAGAACTGAAAATTATTAAAGAATTTATAAATGTTGACACATTAAAAAGACTTTGTATTTAAGTGCTGTTGTATATTTATGTAAATAACTTAATATATTTTTGATAATATGCTACATGTATGCTCTACATGTAAATGCACAGATTTATATTTTGAATGTAATGCAATATGATGAACTGGTGTGAAAAACAAAAAGGAAATGTTGAAGGGATAGTAAACACAAATAAACGCACACACACACACACACACACACACACACACACACACACAAATCTGATGTGACCTGTAAAGACTGTTGATACTTATACCTGGTTATGCCTAATTATCATGGCCAAACTTTGAAGACCACAAACAATTATCTGAATGTAATATTTAGGATGGCCTGTTAGCTTCTTTGCCTCTTCATTTTTCTAAACATTCTTAGATAACAATTACAGCATAAAAAATATATATATTTCATGTTTTCTAAATAATGTTTACATTTAGTCAAAAAAAGTTGATTGGTGCAAGACTGTACATCTAATTCAAATCGATTTAAATATTTTATAAATTTGTCGATGTTTATATTTGTTTATGAATGTCAACCACTTTAATGTCATCATGCACACCTGTTGATCTCTGAACTCCTTGTATAACTCGGGATGAGCACATAACAGATGCTTTGCGAGATTTGCTGTGTTCCCTCCTGAAGCAGCTACGTGAATTATGGATTTGTTTGATAATTAATACCGTATTTAACTTCTGTATTGCTGATTTTCAGTCACTTGAGGGTGGTGAAATCTGCATCACTGTCACGTCACAGCGACTGAACTGCCAATCAATGAAGTGATGGGCACTTTTGAAGCACTGCTTCGTGAAGCTTCGAAAACTTTGTGAATCATTTCTTTCTAAAAAAGTGGTTCGGAGCGTGTATCAAACTGCCAAAGTCAAATGATTTTAGTAAACGAGGCTTCGTTACGTCATGACTGTTTCGAAACGTTTTAAGATTTCAATGGTTTATCGACGAGGGGCGATGATTTCTGTGAACCCCTGAATCAGTTCATTGAGATCTCCCCCCAGTGGTGAACCACTCAACCAGCGTCTATGGTTTTTATTCGATCTCGGAGCAGTTTGATCAATTTGTAAACATTTTTAACAGCTGAAGATGCACTTATCAAGTGCAAACCAGAAACCTTTTTCAGTAAAGCAGTCTCCATTCTCCATGGTCTACTATTACATCAGGTCTGGAAACAATCTCCATGAGAAGGAACGTCATACTGAGAGCATTGAGATGTTCACCAAAGCTTTGGAGGATGGTGAATCTGGAGAGATTATTCCTCTATATAATCGTGCACTGGCCACTACTATAAAGAAAGACAGTGGTTATATCACTCGAGCATTGGCTGACCTGGAAAAGGCTGACAAGGCTGTAGTTTCATACAAATTATATCTGGCACAGATTATTAATCACATTAAATTACCATGTGCCAGAAACAGAAGGCAATACTTTGCTCACAAAACAGTTTATGATTGTAAATCTACTCAAGATGAACATTCAGGATGCTGGAATGAAGTTGAAGAGGGCTGTAAGCACAGGTGGAAATGTGAGACTGACTGAAAAACACCCACTTTTCCTGGTTGGACACATTATGCTCAGTTATCAAATACTTCCAGATTATCTGATGATGGAGCTTATGCACTTATGCACTTCTCTTTAGACACCATATTTTCTGTCAGTGGCCTTTTGTCAAAAGTATTACAACTTTTGAAATAAGACAAATTGCTCAGACACCTAAACAAACAAAGTGCACTTTCAGTTTTACATGAGCATCAAATACATCTATATTGTGCATATATCTAATGTATATTTCCTAAGAATTGTTATTCTAATCACACACATGAGTTCTTCCTGATGACACATTTCATACTTTATAATTTTGAGAAGGACATTTCAATTTAGAACTGAAAATTATTAAAGAATTTATAAATGTTGACACATTAAAAAGACTTTGTATTTAAGTGCTGTTGTATATTTATGTAAATAACTTAATATATTTTTGATAATATGCTACATGTATGCTCTACATGTAAATGCACAGATTTATATTTTGAATGTAATGCAATATGATGAACTGGTGTGAAAAACAAAAAGGAAATGTTGAAGGGATAGTAAACACAAATAAACGCACACACACACACACACACACACACACACACACACACAAATCTGATGTGACCTGTAAAGACTGTTGATACTTATACCTGGTTATGCCTAATTATCATGGCCAAACTTTGAAGACCACAAACAATTATCTGAATGTAATATTTAGGATGGCCTGTTAGCTTCTTTGCCTCTTCATTTTTCTAAACATTCTTAGATAACAATTACAGCATAAAAAATATATATATTTCATGTTTTCTAAATAATGTTTACATTTAGTCAAAAAAAGTTGATTGGTGCAAGACTGTACATCTAATTCAAATCGATTTAAATATTTTATAAATTTGTCGATGTTTATATTTGTTTATGAATGTCAACCACTTTAATGTCATCATGCACACCTGTTGATCTCTGAACTCCTTGTATAACTCGGGATGAGCACATAACAGATGCTTTGCGAGATTTGCTGTGTTCCCTCCTGAAGCAGCTACGTGAATTATGGATTTGTTTGATAATTAATACCGTATTTAACTTCTGTATTGCTGATTTTCAGTCACTTGAGGGTGGTGAAATCTGCATCACTGTCACGTCACAGCGACTGAACTGCCAATCAATGAAGTGATGGGCACTTTTGAAGCACTGCTTCGTGAAGCTTCGAAAACTTTGTGAATCATTTCTTTCTAAAAAAGTGGTTCGGAGCGTGTATCAAACTGCCAAAGTCAAATGATTTTAGTAAACGAGGCTTCGTTACGTCATGACTGTTTCGAAACGTTTTAAGATTTCAATGGTTTATCGACGAGGGGCGATGATTTCTGTGAACCCCTGAATCATGCCAGTTCACTGAAATCTCCCCCCAGCGGTGAACCACTCAACCAGCGTCTATGGTTTGTATTCGATCTCGGATCAGTTTGATCAATTTGTAAACATTTTTTAATGATACATTTGCGTAATTAAAAGGATGAGTAGTTAATAGTCTCTTATTGTCCTGTATAGACAAGATGTCCAAAAAACAAACAAAACAAGCCCTGCAAATTAATAATAATTATTTTAAAAACACATATTATACAGACACTCCACATTTAATGGTATTTTATTATTTAAAGGCACAACATGTAAGAGGTCCGTAATAAAATATCCAAAAACCACTTGCACAGTGCTATATATTTCATGCAGTTGTGTACTTACGTTATCCCAAAAGTTCCCAAGGATTTGTAAATCCAGAAAAAATCCAGTTTTAAATAATGGGTAGTTCATTGTCGCCTATGTCGCAGAAACTACACTCTTAAAAATAAAGGTGCTTCACGATGCCATAGAAGAACCTTTTTGTCTAAATGGTTCCATAAAGATCCTTTAACATCTGAAGAACCTTCCTGTTTCACAAAAGGTTCTTTGTGGCGAAAGAAGGTTCTTCAGATTATAAAAAGTTAAGAAAGAGATGGTTCTTTAAAGAACATTTGACTGAATGGTTCTTTGTGGAACCAAAAATGGTTCTTCTATGGCATCGCTTGAAGAACCTTTTGAAGCACCTTTATTTTTAAGAGTGTATGGCAAAAAAATAAAAAAAAAATATAAAAACTATGGCAATGTGGACAAAAATGCTGGGGTACAGTTCCGTTACAGCTGTCGCGAATAAAATGAAAATTAAATGAAAATTAAAAGTGTTGGCGACAGCATTAAGTTTAGATCTGCTCAATGTTACACCATGATTATTTTTCTGCGTTTTTACTGTGATGAGCGTTGTAACCAATCACACACGAGTCTGTTGAGTTTATGAATGCAATGGCCAATCAGAGGCATTTAGATGAGTCATCGCTGAAACACAAAATATAAGTATAGACAGTTGGATATTGCTCATGTTTTATTGCACAGTGGGGAGAACATTTAACGGTTCATGAGGTAGATGGCCTGAGGGAAGAAACTTTTCCTGTGTCTGGCTGTTCTGGTGCCCAGAGCTCTGTAGCGCCGGCCAGACGGTAACAGTTCAAAGATGAAGTGTGCTGGGTGTGAGGGGTCCAGAATGATTTTACCAGCCCTTTTGCTCACTCTGGATAAGTGCAGTTCTTGGAGAGAAGGGAGGGTTGTGCCAGTGATTCGCTCAGCAGTCCGGACTACCCTCTGTAGTCTTCTGAGGTCAGATTTGGTAGCTGAGCTGAACCAGACAGTTATAGAAGTGCAGAGGACAGATTCAATGATAGCAGAGTAGAACTGTTTCAGCAGCTCCTGTGACTCCACATTTAATGGTATTTTATTATTTAAAGGCACAACATGTAAGAGGTCCGTAATAAAATATCCAAAAACCACTTGCACAGTGCTATATATTTCATGCAGTTGTGTACTTACGTTATCCCAAAAGTTCCCAAGGATTTGTAAATCCAGAAAAAATCCAGTTTTAAATAATGGGTAGTTCATTGTCGCCTATGTCGCAGAAACTACACTCTTAAAAATAAAGGTGCTTCACGATGCCATAGAAGAACCTTTTTGTCTAAATGGTTCCATAAAGATCCTTTAACATCTGAAGAACCTTCCTGTTTCACAAAAGGTTCTTTGTGGCGAAAGAAGGTTCTTCAGATTATAAAAAGTTAAGAAAGAGATGGTTCTTTAAAGAACATTTGACTGAATGGTTCTTTGTGGAACCAAAAATGGTTCTTCTATGGCATCGCTTGAAGAACCTTTTGAAGCACCTTTATTTTTAAGAGTGTATGGCAAAAAAATAAAAAAAAAATATAAAAACTATGGCAATGTGGACAAAAATGCTGGGGTACAGTTCCGTTACAGCTGTCGCGAATAAAATGAAAATTAAATGAAAATTAAAAGTGTTGGCGACAGCATTAAGTTTAGATCTGCTCAATGTTACACCATGATTATTTTTCTGCGTTTTTACTGTGATGAGCGTTGTAACCAATCACACACGAGTCTGTTGAGTTTATGAATGCAATGGCCAATCAGAGGCATTTAGATGAGTCATCGCTGAAACACAAAATATAAGTATAGACAGTTGGATATTGCTCATGTTTTATTGCACAGTGGGGAGAACATTTAACGGTTCATGAGGTAGATGGCCTGAGGGAAGAAACTTTTCCTGTGTCTGGCTGTTCTGGTGCCCAGAGCTCTGTAGCGCCGGCCAGACGGTAACAGTTCAAAGATGAAGTGTGCTGGGTGTGAGGGGTCCAGAATGATTTTACCAGCCCTTTTGCTCACTCTGGATAAGTGCAGTTCTTGGAGAGAAGGGAGGGTTGTGCCAGTGATTCGCTCAGCAGTCCGGACTACCCTCTGTAGTCTTCTGAGGTCAGATTTGGTAGCTGAGCTGAACCAGACAGTTATAGAAGTGCAGAGGACAGATTCAATGATAGCAGAGTAGAACTGTTTCAGCAGCTCCTGTGACAGGTTGAATTTCCTCAGCTGGTGAAGGAAGTACAACCTCTGCTGGGCCTTTTTAGCAATGGACTCAATGTGAATGTCCCACTTCAGGTCCTGAGAGATGGTGGTACCCAGGAACCTGAATGACTCCACTGCAGTCACAGTGCTATCCATGATGGGGGGAGTGCAGGGGGTACAGGAGTCCACAGTCATCTCCACAGTTTTGAGCGTGTTAAGCTCCAGGTTGTTGAGACTGCACCAGACAGCCAGCTCTTTAACCTCCTGACTGTAAGCAGACTCATCTCTGTCCTTGATGAGGTTGATGACTGTAGTGTCGTCCGCAAACTTCAGGAGCTTGACAGAGGGGTCAGTAGATTTGCAGTCGTTGGTGTACAGGGATAAGAGCAGTGGGAGAAGAGCAGTGGGGAGAGAACACAACCCTGAGGAGCGCCAGTGCTGATGGTGAGGGTGTTGGATGTGAATTTACCAATTCTCACTAGATGTTGTCTATCTGTTTATCTGTCATTAATGAACACATATTATACAGACACTTCATGTTTAATGGTATTCAACTATGTTATATATACAGTGGGTACGGAAAGTATTCAGACCCCCTTA
>NW_015507516.1:29769-41849 GCF_001515645.1 Sinocyclocheilus grahami | reverse complement strand
TTTCATTTTTCATTTTCAAACTTAAAATCAGCAAGCTTTTATTTTTGTAGTAGTGATGAGAGAAACAAAGCTTTTTGAAGCATTGAATCAATTGAACCAATTACTTCTAAATAAATAATAAACACTTAAATACCATTAAATATTAGTGCTTGTGTTATGTGTTTTTGTAAGTATAATCAAACCCTTAACACACAATGAACTAAATTAATTATTTAATGAATTAATTGATTTATGCATTTTTTAATTAATTAAGTGTTTTCATTAGAGCAGTCTATAAAAACCAGCAGGCAAGCTGCAAAGTGTTATATATATTGAATTAGAAATTTGAAGGGGGCCAAGGGGGAGGGGCTCGTCCCGATCTCTTTCTGGGGGTGGGGTGGGGGGGCTATAAAATTAGGAATTTAATTTAAATGCATATTAAGCAGTAAAATCATCTAATACCAACATCAAAATCTATATATAAAAAAAAATTAGTAGGCCCAGACCTTTTGTCCGTCAGTCAATGAAAAAAAAACTAATTAATCACACATTTTTCTGTAATTAATCATGATTAATTGCATATTAATATATTGTCATAATTTCACATTAAACCTCCAAATTAAAGGTGGTATATTTTAATGGCTTCTCTTTACAACGTAGCCTATTATTAACAACGGCCAGTATTTTTGATTCCAATACTGCTACTGATATCTCTATTGCATTTTCATTTTTATCTCTAATGCATTTCACCTCAATTTTAACCATTAATTATAGCCATTCAACATTACAGTATATTTGAAAAACATTATTTTTAACATTTAGTAGGCTCAGAAAAATAAAACTTTTAATTTAATTGAATTAAAAACAATCTTCACAAAAACTATAAATTGTATTTTATAGTTTTGGCATAATTGTGTGCTTTTGTCGGTTGAAGAGCTACTGGCGCGCTGTATGAAGCGGCTCAGTATGCAAACAGCCGAAAGCACAGCCTTTCTCCGGTGGGTTGTTGTTGTTTCGTCTCTTCCTTTTCTTTTTCGGTTGTGAAACAATGGCGTGGGCCAGGGATGTCACCCTGTGGACAAACTAATTAGTACAAAAACAATTCAAGGTGTATGTGTGACCTGCACATACTCTTCCCTCAGGCCGGATGAAGATGATTGGCGGGCCGGATTGGGTCCGCGGGTTGCCAGTTGATATATAATTACCCATTTCTCCCAAAATATAAGAAAGTAAGTCACTGTTAAACTAGGAGAAGAATAGAGTGAACTTTATAGTTACCTACACAAAGTGTACCTATATGAATAAAACCTGTCTTCAAGATTTATTTTCAATTCAATTCAAATTTAAGTTTATTTGTATAGCGCTTTACACAATATAAATCATTGCAAAGCAACTTTACAGCAAATTAAGTTTCTACAATATTTAGTAGTAGCTTATCAGTGGTGACTGTCAGTTAATGTACATATGGCAGAAATGTACGGAAAAATCAATTTAAGACGTAATCAAACAGACGATGAACACTATTAACAGCAATTATTATATGATGCAATCAAACTTATAGCAAAATGTGGTAGTTCTGTAAGTTGTTTCAGGGTTGGCATCATCTGAGGTCCTCTGAGGGGTTGCATCATCTCTTCTCAGGTGTTCTGGATCCAGACTGAAGCTTGTGTAAATCCTAGTTACCACGGGATGTCAATCTCAAGATTTTAATTGAAATAATTACTATTGCAGAATTCCTTAAACACCAGTGTATTTAACAAAATCACAAACATTCAGAACGTCATAAAATTATGTACATAATTTCACAACAAAATATGTTTCTGTTTTTAACCCCAAACATGGAATAGTACAATATTTAAAGAACATACTTTTTTGTTCAGGCAGCATTCATAACATCTTTCATCAAGTGCAATTTTAACTTTAAATGATAATTTTTAGAAGGACATTTTGAGTATGAAATATGTGTCTGCATGAAGAACTAATGTTAAAACTTATATATAGATATATTTATTTATTTGTACTGTGCAATAGATATATCCACATTAAAGATATGATGCACTTTGTTGCTAATGTAAATTTGACCACTAAGGACTGACAGCATTTCTTGTTTGTTTAGATATCTGAAAGTAGTGTCATATTTTAAAACTCTTTTATCATCTTTGACAAAAATCCACTGAATGAAAATATGGTGTCCAAAGAGAAAATGGTGTCAAGACCCAGTGACTTGACATATTCATATTCCATTGGCAGCTCTTTCAGAAGTCTTGGAGAACCAAGAATAAAGTGTTCTGCAAGAAAAACTGTAAGTTTTTCAGTCAGATTTACATTTCCTCCTCTGCTTTCGGCTCTCTTTAACTTCACTACAGCGTCTTGAATGTTCATCCTGAGATGTTCTAAAACCATACACTTCACTTGAAACTGTGTGGTGAGCAAAGTATTAACTTCAACTTTCTGCTCCTGGCTTGATAATTCTGCATATCTTAGAATCTGTGCCAGATGAGACTTGTATGAGTCTATTGCCTTATCAGCCTTTTCTAGATCAGCCAATGCTTGAGCAATATAACCAGTGTCTTTCTTCTTAATAGTGGTCAGTGCACGATTATAGAGAGGAATAATCTCTCCAGATGCATCATTTTCCAGAGCTTTGGTGTACATCTCAATGCTCTCAGTAAGGCATCCCTTCTCACGGAGATTGTTTCCAGATCTTATGTAATAGTAGACCATGGAGGATGGAGACTGTTTAGTTAAAAGCTTCAGGTTTGCACTCAACAAGGCCACCTTCAGCTGTTGTTTCATCATCTTAATGTCCTTTTCCTCACTAAAGTGCACCAGGAGCCACAAACCCCAGCACTCATTAAGAGAGGACACTGTTACATCAAGCTTGTTGGAAAGAAAGACATAGATGTCTTTGTAAATGTTGTCCAAGACATCAAGGTAGACAGAAAAAAGCTCTTCCTTTTTTATGATTTGTTTAATGTCTTTAAGAAACCCAGAGAGTCTAATCTCAACCTTAGTGTTTCTGGCGACTTTTGCCTTTTGCAGATTACTTTCCTGAAATGGATTTGAATTCATGGTTAAGACAGATGTTAGGGCAGAGATCATCGCCTCATGATTAGGTGAGCTGTGATTTTCCAGGTAGCGATTAACTGCTTCAGCAAATAGTTCTTCTGTGAAACAATGTGACATCTCCTTTATTAAACAACACAGAGGGTCAAGTAAGTTAGTGGAAGATGCCATCACCCTTTTCACAGAGTCAGAGAAATGTTTGGCGCACATGATGAGTTGAGCAGATCCTGGACTCCCTTGACGAGCCGTTCGTCCAAATGCTTGCTGTTCTACACGGACGTTCAGGGGTAAGAAGGTCTGCACCACAAACAGACCTCCTTCCTCATTTACACTTTCACTGACCTTTAGGTCTGTACCTCGACCTGCTAGATTAGTTGCAATGATGATGTCCCCCGCTTGGACTTTATTATATAATATTTTAGAGTTGTCCATGTTGTTATTCACATAGAGTTTTAGTTTTTCTTTTGAAATGGTATTTCCAAGGGTCTTGTGAAAGTTTACTGCACATTTGATGGTTTCACAGATGACGAGAGCTGCTCGTGGACCTCGATATACTCTAGAGGTCACTTGATCCTGAACAACATTACAGACGGTCCTGATCCACTCGTCTTCTTCAGCTATCACCAAACCCTCCAACTCATAAAGTTTCCTGTGTCTAAATAAAGGGATCTTACACGTCTCAATGCCATTGTAGAGTTTCTTCAGCATGTCAAGCTCTGTTTGGTCACCCAAAGTTCCTGTGATCCCATAGATATTTTTGTATTTCTTAAATAAACCAAAATTAGACATGAAGTTTGTGATTAGACTCATGTTGGAGAGTTTAGTTTGGTGTTTCATCTCCAGGAACTGCTGAAGTCCTTCCTCCCATCTCATGTTGTTCTGCACGACACCAGTGCATTCGTAATCAACAGGAGCAACTCCATCTCCATGAAGGACATATTCATGGCCGATAATCCTTTTTGTAGCTAGCAGAGCATTTTCAATCCAAGTTTGTACTTTCCCATTGATGAGATCTTGAAGGTCTGGGATACAAAATTCATTTGGTTCCTTTATTGCCTCAGACTGATAATGCTTTTTAATCATTTTACCCAATGATTTAACTAGAGAGTCCTCCTCAGAGTACACTAAACGACATTGTCCATTTCCCAGGAGAAGAACAGATATTTCTTGTTTCTTATTTGTACCTGTGCAACTGAATTCATTCAGTTTCTGTAAAGTCCCATCAGGTGCTTCCTGGTACATTTTAAAGAAATGCTCAGGAAATTTTCCCACAAACATGGTTAAAAATGCCACCATTTGCACAACACTTGCATTATCAAGCTGTTCTAGAATATTTGTCATGTTTTCTTGCATTTGCTTAGAGGTTTTTATAGGCTTAATTCCTGATTTCACAGCCAGCTGCACAATACTGTGTTGATCAATGCTTTTATTATCAGCTATAATTTCAGACAGAAGCTGAGAGAGGAGCTGAATGGGACCTAAAATCTTTCTTGTGTCTAAACGCTTCAGCTGGTTGACGTCAAACCAGATCTTTGCCAATATTCCATTGAGAGATTCCATTAGTGGAATCTCAGTGCTCAAATAAACCACTTCAAGACCTTTGTCTAGCATTAATGAGTCCACCTCATCCACTATAACACACTGAAAGTCTCTCATAGGTTTCAAGTCTTGTATATGAACACGCTTTCTCAGCCAATCAGCTGCAAAACTGAGAGTCGTACCATAGACCACCTGACTGTCATAGCACTTCTTCAGCTCAGTTTCTGATTTGTCGATGTTGGCATCAACAGTGATATTCAGTCTCTTATAAAAGGCAGACCATTCTTTAGCGTCTCTTTCAGCAAGTACAGGAGAACTGGAGATGATATCAGGGGTGATTCCCATCATGGCCTGATATGCTGCAAACATTGCCACGATACACGACTTTCCTTCTCCTGTTCCAACCTGAACCAGCCGACTTGATTTAGAAAGAACCAGAATGCACCAGCTCACCATCTGAGTCACTCGAGGTTTATTTCCAATTGTCTTTTCTGCAGATTTGCAGAGTTTAAACAAACTTTCCTTTATTCCTTGTAGATGTGGTGCTGTGGAAGCTGATAGACATTCTGACACAGAAGACACTATATCTTTCACTTGTGCCATCATTTCTTCATCAATAACGGCTTGTTTATGAATTTCCTCCACAATCTCATCCAGTGTTTTCTCATCAGTGTTTTTGACAATGTTTTTAATTTTTTTCTCAACGTTATCCACAATCTTTTTTTCATTCAATGTCAAATCAGACACACTTATTTTGTGAATCTCCACTTGATGAAGGATTCTCATCATCCATGTGTGAAAATCTTCATTTCTGCCATTAAATTCTTTCACGAGGGCTTTAAACAACTTAACAACATCATCTTTTGCCCAGTGTCTGTTCTTCAGCAGGGAAAGCAGTCGTGATGACAGAAGTATTCCTGATGCTTCCATTTTCAAAACTCTGGAAGTTCAGTCTTGATATTTTTCTCACTGCAGCAGGTCTGTCTGTGGTTTACAAAAAAAATCACACGTAATTAAACTTCTGCTTAACTGACAAGCGTAAGCAGACAAAATGATTAATTAACAAGATAGTTAAGACAATTACAACAGTAGACTTTATTTTACATAAAGAAACATGTTTTGCTTGTTTTAAAAGTGTATTCTCAAATTATGTTATGTTTTATTCAGACATTTTCTCTGAGAAAGCATTTATTTGTAATACTTACATCATTCAAGGCCATATTGTTGAGGAGTTACAGCAAAGCTCTTCTAGAGTCATCTGTGAAGCGTCTCAAGGGAGTTTCATTATATTAGTATGAGAAGATGGCGTTTCATGCTTTGGGATTTCCAGTAGACATAATATCACTTGTTCAGTTTGTCATGTGATTTGAAAGATCAGGAAGTGCGTGCCAGTAATTATTTACATATTTGCAGTACCAAAATTGTGTGATACAGTCGATTAGTTGTGTAGACAGGTTTCTTTGTATTTCAGGTGTGGTGTGATGGTGCGTTTCTTCACCGACAGGTTATTTATGGAGAACAATGACCGTCTGGCATGACTGCTATGCTGGTTTCTTTTCCTTCTATTTTGTTTTGCTTTTCAGACATTCTTCATTTATCAATCTGCATTATTTTTTAAATGAAACATACAGGAGTACTATTAACCTTTTGTTGATATACAAGAAGACTAATATTGTGCACTTGCTGTGTGGTTAAAGGTGGTTATGATTACAGGATTTCAGGATTTCTTTGGAAGGGTATTTTATACTGTGTTTAGTTTCACTTTCACTTTTTTCATGAGATCTGCAAGAATCTGAACATAGATTCGTATTTCTAGATGATTTTTATAAAGCTGTCTTCAGATAAAACTGGAACTTCTTGAGTAGCATAAATAAAAGGTGTATTTGTAATCACATTAAATAAATGAAAAACATTTTTAGTTATTTTTAGTTGTCTAGATGGTAAAAACCCTTTAAAGAAATTAAAACAATTTTCCTGAAAAAATCATTTGAAAGATGCCTTTGTCGCTTCAGCTTGTCCCCTGTATTTGTAAAATGGCTCAACATCCGCTAGAGAGTAAAATACATTTCTGAAGCAGAATGAGTTTCATAATGAGAGCAGGACAGAAAAATGGAGATTTCTAAAGCAGTTTAATGGCATGAAACCAGTTGTGTTGTGTGTAGTTAGTTTGCCAAAGTTCTTTCATAAAGCCCTCACCGAATATTACATTTCCCAAGCTATGTAGATTGCTGTTCACACTGCGTCTTTTCTGTGGCCAGCCAGTCTCTACCTTTTCACACAGATCTTGCAACACTTGGTCTGCTGCAGTGGCCTCTTTCAATTGTTGAAGTGTGTGTGGACTCAGTGCATCCGTGGCCTCCAAGCCATGCACAACTTTTTCATCATAGAGGTCTCCGCCATCATTACCCTCACTACTGACGGTAGCACGGGATAGCATATCAGCAATATGCATGTGCTTGCCTGGTGTATATGCAATGTTCAGTTCATACTTTTGTATGAGTGTACGATTATTCTACAGTGGAAAATAGTCAGAAAATCATTCTGATTTGTCCAACTGTAAGTATGTTATAACTGATGTGTTTGCAAACAAAGCAAACATTTAAACACATATCAAATTATACAATACGACATGCAGATGTATTTCATAAGACAGTAACATCATCATAAACACAGAAAATAAGTAATTATTTTCCCATTTTTGCCACTAATGGGACCGCAAAATATCTGCAGTTACAGAATCATCTATAATTTTTTGACCTGATGCACTGATTATAACTGCAGAAAACTGAGGGGTAGGCTCATTACTTCACAACAATGATTACAAATTAGAGCTGAAGATCTTTGATCTTTTAATTTATATCATTTTACACGGGCTCGGGCTTGAGCTCCAGCTTGTGCGGTAAATGAGCGGTCATGTGATGCGTTTCGATTAGCGCGAGAAAGATGCGAAAATGGATGCTGAGGAGGAAAATGTACAGCAAGCTGACTGGAAAGATGACAAGGTCACTCGCTACATTGAAATGGCTGTCATGGAAAATTAAATTAATGTTCTTGGCTGGTGGAAGATCAACAAACCATCCTACCCAAAACTTGCAAAATTAGTCAGATCAGTACTATGCATCCTGGCCAGTAGCAGCAGCAGTGAAAGGGTGTTCAGTGCTGCTGGACACACCATCAGTGAGCGCAGGACCGCGCTGAAGCCATCTACAGTGGATTCAATAATTGTCCTCCACACAAACATGTAGCCTAACCTTGGTGAGTAAAGGTTTTTCAAATTATAACTATATTAATTGAGTCTTAAATGCATAATGTAGACAGAGTATATAGGCTAATGTTGGCATTATTATTTTATTAAATTTCAAAATCCCGCGGAGCCTTTATCTTAATTTCGTAATTGCCAAATACCCATCTTAATTTAGAATTTATCTTAATTTAATTTGTTAAGAAAGACTCATTTTTATTGGCGCGTTGGCCTATTTATAGGCTAAGTGTATGCCTAGGCCTATTTAGAGTGCTGAGATGTTACGATGTTACAGAGGACTTATTTTATTTCTTTGTTCCAACTTCCAAGTGGCCTATAGCCTACATTAGTCATGAATAAATTATGTTAAAACATGTATAAATTACTCATTCTTGAGAAAAGGCAAAAGAGCTGTGTGCATGCGCACATTTGAATAATGTCGGGCTGTAAACGGGTTCAGGCTTTTAAAAAGCTGTCAATCAAAATGTACTTGTCGGGCTCGGACCCTGTCGGGCCTAAAGGCTGATTTATACTTCTGCGTCGGACCTACGCCGTAGGCTATGCGTCAGTTTTCATTTATACTTCTGCGTCATTGTCTGCGTCAACGTGCAGTACACATGCAAACCGCTAGTCAGCAGTGTCCCCGGACATGTTGCTGGTGTAACCCGCAGTATCACGGCAAAAGCCGAAGAAGAAGCGGCTTGTCGGAGAAGCATTATAAAATAAATATCAAATCATTAAATCATTATTTAAAACTACAAAAAGGAGACAACAACTGAACAGGAGATGATGGCATTCTTTCAATGTGCACAAGGACTTGTACCACGGCAGATCAACATTGTTTGTTGCGGACAACTACTGATGTATAAAGGCTATGTAGTATCATAAATGATAAGACACTTTGTTTTATTTTATGTAAGAAGGTGTAACATTAAAATATATTGAAGTGCACATAAACACACACAAAACTCAAGTACATATGGAGGGAGGGGTTCTTGCAGACCAATCACAGCGCTTGCGATCTGCGTAGAATTGATGCGCTGTTAGATTTTTGGAGAGGTGCCCGTCAGGCTACGGCATATGGGTGTGCGTCTATGTGTAAGCTACGGCGTAAGTTCGACGCAGAAGTGTAAATCAGCCTTAACTTTTAAGGCCCGATTACAGCTCTATTACAAATAGACTCCTTAATTCAAGGTATGGTTGCTTCTGGAATTGTGCAATGCTAAAGTATACTTTTTATAATAACATAATTATTAAATAATTTTCAATAAACAAGGCATTTACCTGGCAGGATAATTCAGTAAGTTAATGCAGAAGTGTTTTTTTTTTTGTGTGAGTGGGCTCTTACAGTAAATGGTATGCGTTTGGAAAATACTTAAATCACTTTTTTGTCATGTAAGTTCACAACATCCTCAATTATGTTCTGCTTTGGGTTTAGTTCAGTTTCAAACTTAGAAATGTTTTAATTGGAGGAAGCCTGTTAAATGAATTTGATCAAATGAATAGATTTCTGTTGCTGGGTTGATTTGATTTGATTTTCATTTGATAGATTTGTTTAGATTCTGCTTCCTAGTCAGAGCTCGGTTTTTTTTTTTTTTGACATTTTTCCTTCACGAGTCAAAGGTTATTTATTTGTCAGTTGCACAGCTTACAGTACATTGGGTGCACTTGGCAATGCTTGTGATAAGGCTGAGATAGTGAGTTAGATGGAGCTGTTATTAACAGGATCAAGGCAGTGGTATAGAAAAGTGGCGTGCTTTACAGTAAGTCAGCAGACTAGTAGTATAAATATTATGAATATTAAATTAAAAAATGTGTACTACTAGAAGTACTATCGGAGTGTTAAGTATGTAGAGGTTGTGGTGATAAAGGTATAAAGTGTCTGGAGCAACATTGTAAAGAAGAGTGGGACATAATTCCTCCAGAACGATGTGAGAGACTGATAAAGTCATACTTTAAGTTATTGCTGCTTAAAGTGGATCTACAAGCTATTAAATCAAAGGGTGTCCTTAGTTTGTCACACATGGCTTTTCCATATTGGATTTATTTTTGCTAAATAAATAATGAAACGGTGTGATATGTCATGTGTTGTTGCTCCTGATCCTGAGTTTAGCCCAGCGAGGGCTCCAGTCCCTGAGTTTAGCCCAGCGAGGGCTCCAGTCCCCGAGTTTAGCCCAGCGAGGGCTCCAGTCCCCGAGTTTAGCCCAGAGAGGGTTCCAGTCCCCGAGCCTAGCACAGAAAGGGCTCCAGTTCCCATGTCCAGCCCAAGGAGGGCTCCAGTCCCCACTTCCTGCCCAAGGAGGGCTCCAGTTCCCACGTCCAGCAGAAGGAGTGCTCCAGTCCCCAAGTTAAGCCCAGGGATGGCCACAGTTCCCAAGTTAGGCCTACGGAGGGCCTCTGAAACCGACATTCTCCGCAAGGATTTTTTTTTTGGGGGGTAGTAGGGGTCCGTCCGTGGAGGCTGGCCCGAGTGCCGAGGCCAGGCTCCTCGAACTCCCTACTCCGCCATGGCCTCCTGAACTCCCTTCTCCGCCATGGCGTCCTGAACTGTCTGATCTGCCATGGCGACCTGAACTGTCTGCTCCGCCATGGCTCCCCGAGCTCCCTGTTCCGCCATGGCATCCTGAACTGTCTGATCTGCCATGGATCGGGTGCTGAACGGGTGCCGATCTGGAGACCTGCCATCCAGTGGAAGCCTGTCCTGAGAGGCCTCCAGAGCGCCCACCCCCCCTCCCGGTTGGTTGTTATCCTCTGTGTGGTTGTTATCCTCTTCTGTGGTATGTATGTTTACATAAAGTATAAGAATAAAGGTCAGTCTGGACTGCTGAGAGGATTAATCTCCTGGGGTCGACGGTGGCGCTGGCGGCACCACTTGCAGATTTGAATGATGACAGCGAAAATAACTTAAAATGCTCCTTCATACTTGACCGTACATATGAGAGTCATACAGCATTTAAATCTGTAAAGGGTCTACTTTTCTTTGTGTACACTCACAATATCAACAAAATATTGTGCTTTTGCAAAATAAAGAAAATAAACAGGGTGTGCTTTTAGCCGTCTCATTCTCCGCGCATATCTGTTTGAAACGCGTCACTAAAATGAACTGAAACTCTGCGAATATTTGACACACACACATGAGAGATATATCTATAGAAAGCTTAACATGTATACTTTTAAACAAAGCAAGCATTGATGAAAACAAATATTATGTGACAAAGTAATCAGTATGAAACCAACACGATATCAAGTCTTGGCCGTCGCCCTCATTATCGCTAATGTGACCACGTCCATGCGCCGATCGCGCTTTTGATATTACAATAGTCCACGTGAGACGCACACATGTAAACGCCCACATCACAGCAAACAAAGCAGCCAGACTTTTCCTCAAGTTCATCTCAGCTACTTTGCTTCTGGAAGAAGACGCGCTGAGAGAAATAAGACCGAAAGAGGCGCTGAGAGGAATAAGCTTTGGATTTTCCTCAGAAGAACGCGCCGGCGTGATATTCAGTGGAGGATATAGTAAGTCTTTTTTTATTAGCCTACTTGCATTAGTTGTTATTGTGTTACTGTGACATAACTTGTACATATTTTACTAGTTACTTTTTCCAAACCATGATTCCTGATTAAATGTATAATCAAGTGAAACATTATGAAGATTCGTTGACTGCATATATGTCTCACAACGCCAGGAAGTTTTTTTTATGTTCTATAAAATAGACAGCAACGATATAAAAGTAATGTGATTTATAATGTTAATATGTTGAATGTTCTATACTCGGTCATCAGCATGCTTACTTTTTTATTTCTGATGTGAGAATAACAGTGTAAAATAACCTGTTGCAAAGAGAGCCAAAGCAAAGCAGCCCACTTGGTCATGGAAACCAGAGACTAAAGTTGACATGTTCCACAGGCTCTGAGATTCCTGCCCGCACAAGAGCCTGGACCACAGCTAAGACCATGTGATGCACACACTCCCATGAGTTATTTTATGTGATAGTTATATGTATTCTAAATAAACTACAAACAAAAAATATATAAATGTATTTTTTCCTTACATTCTTTCTTGTAGCAATTCCCTCTCAGTCACACACCTGACTGAAAGGCTCATTATGCAGCTCATTATGCAGGCCTTTGTCTTCTCGGGTGTGAATCACAGCATTATTCATGATCATTCACGCCTACTCGCATATGCCTTTTCTACACAAAAAAGTGTCTTAGAAAATTTAAATCAATATATTGTTTTCTGTGAATGAGT
>NW_015507516.1:15100-29504 GCF_001515645.1 Sinocyclocheilus grahami | reverse complement strand
AAATATATAAATTTATTTTTTCCTCACATTCTTTCTTGTAGCAATTCCCTCTCAGTCACACACCTGACTGAAAGGCTCATTATGCAGGCCTTTGTCTTCTCGGGTGTGAATCACAGCATTATTCATGATCATTCACGCCTACTCGCATATGCCTTTTCTACACAAAAAAGTGTCTTAGAAAATTTAAATCAATATATTGTTTTCTGTGAATGAGTAAGATGATTTTCACATAATTTTAAAGCAAAAATTCTAGACTTCAAGATCCTGTTCTCAATAGTCCTGTGAACAAATGTTCTGTATGTGTTTTATGGCCTTATTTCAGTGACTTTAAAATTTTAGTTTTTCACTAAGCATGCATAAACCTTGTTTTCTCAAAAACACAATCACGTACATACATGCTGCTCACATATTATTGTAGCACAGTTTGTGCTGATTACAGTGTTATTAAACTTTAGACATTCAAATGTTTGTAAGCAACTGCAAAAAGCACAAATGTCAAGGCATGTCAAAACTTTTCCAGGGCCCCAAAACACCCTCAGACCCCAAGTTAAGGACCCCCTTTAAAGGTTGAATTTAACAGATATATTTATTCTTTGTTGGCTAGTAATTAATAGGCCACAATTATAAACACTAGCAGTGTTTCGTTTCAATTGCACGTTTTAAAATGTGAATGAAACAAAACATTCAAAATAAAGTATCAATTTCTGATAATCCCAGGTTGCTATGGTCACATCTGTTTACGCATTAAACTTGTGGCCACGAGGAAAATATGTCGTTCCCTCAACATTACAAATCGTGGCCATGAGAAAAGGATCTCGAGGCCATGACTTCAAATCGACAAAATGATCTCGTGGCCACAACAAAACTAAGTGAAGCGAACATGTCATTGTAGTTTCAAACAGATAGGAATTCATAAATTTTACTTTTTCATCACTTTTCATTGATTGCGTTTCATAGTGCAAAATACAGTCAACTCTCATTGCTCTCATTGACATGAACCATTGCAATTTTATTCATTGATTAAACA
Organism: Sinocyclocheilus grahami; assembly: GCF_001515645.1. Taxonomy (NCBI): domain Eukaryota; kingdom Metazoa; phylum Chordata; class Actinopteri; order Cypriniformes; family Cyprinidae; genus Sinocyclocheilus; species Sinocyclocheilus grahami. The sequence goes on along the minus strand of NW_015507516.1, from coordinate 28,477 downwards.
TGTATTTTATGCCATTTCTTACCTCCCATTATTCTTGTCTTTTTGTAATGTTGAGCACTGTAATACATGAAACAGTGCGCCTGACACAGTTATTAAATTGTCCTTTTCATGCAGTCTTAATTTACAAAGTTATTAAACTGAGCATAAATGTTTGGACAGTCTGGATTTACAAAATAATTCAATCTTTTGATCTGATGCACTTATGAGAACTGGGGTTTAATCTCAACCAAGGGAGTAGGTTTGCTTTGAACATTGTTGGGGATATAACAGCAGAGCCCCCCCCGCCACACACACACACACCTTTGACCACAGTTTCATGCTATCTAAAGTATTTATTTATAGATTACGGTAGCCATCATTCATAAACATAATTTTTGGTATTATTATATATTTTTTTATGTTAGTATGTTTTACAGAAAATTTTGATTTTGTGGTGAACCTACAACATTACAGCAGCATCAGAGCGCTGGGTGTCTTAAAACCGCTCAGTTTTCTAAAGTGTTAACTTTAACTTCTTAAGTAAGATCAATTGTATGACATATTTGAGATGCACCTGAAATTACAAAAACATATATTTTTTTTATTGTTTGATCAAAATTATTGCTAGGGACAATTTGGTAGTCGCTGGATATTGGTATGGATGTCCATGTCCCTAGCATTCCTACCTAATTATATGCCCTTGGCAGTCCCGGCGCCAGGTCACACGACATGGTTGTTTTGGATCTTTACCCATTTCTCCCAAAATATAAGAAAGTAAGTCACTGTTAAACTAGGAGAAGAATAGAGTGAACTTTATAGTTACCTACACAAAGTGTACCTATATGAATAAAACATGTCTTCAAGATTTATTTGTAAAGTTTATTTGTATAGGATGTACATTTAATGCACGGGCGGAGTAGAGTTTTCTTTCAGAATCATCCTGGGTCCAATCTGATTAATATTAAAATAAAGTGGTGCTTGGTTAAGACACCCAGTGCTCTGATGCTGCTGTAATGTTGTAGGTTCACCACAAAATCAAAATTGTCTGTAAAACATACTAACATAAAAAAAAAGAATACAAAAAATGATGTTTATAAATGATGAATATGTTGGCTACCATAATCTATAAATAAATACTTTAGATAGCATGAAACTGTGGTCAAAGGTGTGGCTTTGCTGTTATATCCCCAACAATGTCAAAAGCAAACCTACTCCCTTGGTTGAGATTAAACCCCAGTTCTCATAAGTGCATCAGATCAAAACATTGAATTATTTTGTAAATCCAGACTGTCCAAACATTTATGCTCAGTTTAATAATTTTGTAAATTAAGACTGCATGAAAAGGACAATTTAATAACTGTGTCAGGCGCACTGTTTCATGTATTACAGTGCTCAACATTACAAAAAGACAAGAATAATGGGAGGTAAGAAATGATGGCATAAAATACATGTTTAATCAATAAATAAAATTGCAATGGTTCATGTCAATGAGAGCAATGAGAGTTGACTGTATTGTGCACTATGAAACGCAATCAATGAAAAGTGATGAAAAAGTAAAATTTATGAATTCCTATCTGTTTGAAACTACAATGACATGTTCGCTTCACTTAGTTTTGTTGTGGCCACGAGATCATTTTGTCGATTTGAAGTCATGGCCTCGAGATCCTTTTCTCATGGCCACGATTTGTAATGTTGAGGGAACGACATATTTTCCTCGTGGCCACAAGTTTAATGCGTAAACAGATGTGACCATAGCAACCTGGGATTATCAGAAATTGATACTTTATTTTGAATGTTTTGTTTCATTTAGATTTTAAAACTTGCAATTGAAACAAAACACTGCTAGTGTTTATAATTGTGGCCTATTCATTACTAGCCGACAAAGAATACATATATCTGTTAAATTCAGCCTTTAAACTGAACTTCCAGTAAAATCCCGTAAGTGCACCAGAAATAGAGACTAATCAAAACTTTACTGGCATGTTGGGCATATACAGTATTTACAAAACATATTAAATAATATTCAGAATATTAAGTAAAGAGATCGAAATGAAGGGAAAATAAAGCAAATACATAACAACAAATATAAAAATATAACCAATAATAATAATAATAATAATAATAATTCATGATAACGTTATTTTGAATGCTGTCTAGGGAACATCGCGTGCACAGTCTGTAGCATATACCTATGGTTAATACAATAATTATAAATATAAAATCCTGCACTTTTATCATTCTCAATTCAATATAAAATATGAATTTATCCATTTCTGATAATCCCAGTTGCTATGGTTTCGTTTGTTTATATGCATAAACACAAGTAAATTTAATCACATTTTATCACATTCTTACAAAAGTTGAGAGCATAAGGTTACATTTTTCGATCTATATATATATATATATATATATATATATATATATATATATATAAATAAACAATTCTTAAAACTCCATTAAAACTTCATTAACAACTATGTCTTTTTAAAATCGCTAATGAATCTAACCCTGAGAGAAGGATTGTCCTTTTAGGGAAGACAGGAGTTGGCAAAAGCAGCACTGGGAACACAATCCTTAGAAATCAGTTATTCCAGAATAAAGCTACACTAACATCTGGGACTGGAAATTGTGTAAGCGTAAATGGGATTGTTAATTATTTGTTCATTGTTGATACACCGGGAATCTGTGACACAGTTGTTAATAAGGAGGCCATCAGATTTGAAATCATTAAATCAATTACTGAAATGGTTCCCAGTCCTGACATGTTTCGAATGATTCTAAAGGCCGGGAGGTACACAGGACAAGAAATGGAGGTAGTAGATGCTATGATTTCATTTTTAAAGCAGTTTGGAGAGAATATCGTCAAACATATAGCAATTTTATTCACTCACGGTGAAGCTCTAGACTCTAGAGGGTCAAACTATTGAAGAATTTGTGAAGAAGAGTCCAAAACTGACGGAGCTTGTTGATAAATGTGGAGGTCGCTGTCACATCATAGACAATAAACACTGGAAAAAACATTTTGCTGTATACAAATGTAATCGAGTTCAGGTGAAAAAAACTGCTAGATTCCATAGACCAGACTGAACAAGAGAACGGACGCTACACTAATGAGCTACTCCAGACAGTGGAGGAAGAAATTCAAGAGGTATACCAAGCTTATACCTAGCTTCCAAGAAAATTATTCACATTAAATACTTACAATTTTTTTAATGTAAATACTTAGAAACACATCTAGGGGACATAGTTGGATACCTTAAAAGGACACGTATGTTGAATATGCATTATGATTTGTTGAGATAGAAGCATAGAAGCATCCTGGTTTGATTAGGATATAAATACTGAGTCAGAGTGTCATTAGGGGTCGCACTCTGCAGCCATGACTGCAATGACTGTATGACTGCCACATTTTCTTGCAGGAAATAAAATTCAAAAGACTTTTGTCTCATACCCTTACTGAAATAGAAAATTGCCACTACAGGTATTCACAGGATTTATGGAAATGATAAACTGTTTCAGTGTCTCTCATTTAACAAAACATTTAGTCTTCTCCAAGATATCTTGAATGTAAGTGTATTTACATTATATCACTCAATCCAGCAGCATATCAGTATGGATTTTTATTATTTTTGTTTTCTTTCAATGAGGATAGTGAATATCAAGGCAAATAGACCCAGGGGACGAAAGTGAAACCAAGCAGTAGATTGCAAATGTGAGACCTTCAAAATCAGTTTGCCTATTTTATTTTGTTTTATTTTATTTTTCGATCTGATAACATTTAAATAAGCAAATTCAAGGAAATTCTATCTTTGATCCTGGGATTCATTGTGAGAAGAAACAAGCAAGTTGGGATTTGATGAAAGATTTACTGAACTATTGTACACTGAGTGTTTGTATAAATCATGTATGATAAATCTGCACAAGAAATCTTAAAAAGACCAATTACCACATACCTTTAGAGACAGATTTTTTGGGGGAAATTTAATATTCGGTGAGGGCTTTATGAAAGAACTTTGGCAAACTAACTACACACAACACGACTGGTTTCATGCCATTAAACTGCTTTAGAAATCTCCATTTTTCTGTCCTGTTCTCATTATGAAACTCATTCTGCTTCAGAAATGTATTTTACTCTCTAGCGGATGTTGAGCCATTTTACAAATACAGGGGACAAGCTGAAGCGACAAAGTCATCTTTCAAAAGACAGAATGTGTTTTTTTTTATTAATTTTCCAGGAAATTTGCTTTAATTTCTTTAAAGGGTTTATACCATCTAGACATTATATAACTAAAAATGTTATTCATTTATTTAATGTGATTACAAATACACTTTTTATTTATGCTACTCAAGAAGTTCCAGTTTGATCTGTGTGGTGGATTTGGTTTGACACTCTGTTTGATTAAGTTGACTTGTGTGTCATACTGATCATCGGTTGATTGCTCAAGCCTGGGCGATGTATTGGTTAGGGATGGGCGATACCACTTATTTTGTTTTCTATACGATACCGATATTTTTCAAGGCAGTATCGTCGATACCGATACGATACTTCTGAACTAAACTTTTAAATGATGAAATGTATTCAATTATTAAATTACTAAGAGTAGTGTGTGTGAGAGAGTGAGTGTGTGTGTGTGTGTGTGAGAGAGAGTGAGTGGGTGTGTGTTTTCCCTTGTGCTCTGGAGTTTTTAGAAAGCTTTGAGTACTTCTAAAACTTTTAAATCTACATATAAATACTTGGGCTAATCATTCAGCGCTCTTAGACTGATGATACACTGCGGCATGTTGTGGTCTTTATTGCAATATATTTAGACTTTTAAGTCAAATACGCAGCATAGCATAATAGAAAAGAAGCCAATTTGTTTCGCCTTTGATCTGATTTGTCCCAGCCGGGCTTCCGTTGGGCAGTCATCTCGAAGCTGATTGGCTGTGTTGTGAATGCGGAAGTGAGCCAGTGTTGCTTGAGTGGAGCTCGACGGGATAAACATGCGCTAGTTATTATATTCTCTTATAATACGATCATAAGTCTTCCTAAAGGCGCTTTAACATGGAGGCGGATGATGGCGCGCGTATCCGCAGTGAAGACGTCCTTCCACAGAACCAGGACCTGAGTTTTGTGCTGTCTTCTGGTGTGTAAACATGAGCCCGAGCTCTGGTGTGTGTGGCACACTAGAAACACTGATTTAACATTGTAGAGCGCAGTAATGCGGATCTTATCAGGGACTGACGAGAATATATATACCACAAACAGCCATCCAAAACTCCATTGAATTTTTGAATGCATTTTTTCTGTCACAAATGTCTAGATTTCTCTATCTCAAAATAACCACCATATATAGAATCCTGAGACTCAGACCTTTCCAATGATATGTTCTTTGTCAAGATTATAAAAAGGTTTGATTCTAAAAAAATGCATTTTGTAATATGTCGCTTGACACAGCCCACTAAAGGGGAGGAGACCGCCAAAATATTTTAAAGTACCATTTCCATGGTAACGCAATGTCTGATTTCGAAATGGTTTTCACAGGATGAATCTTGGGCTTCTAAGCTTTTAAATGATATATGATTTACAGTATTTACAAATGTAAATATATTTACATTATATCACTCAATCCAGCAGCATATAAGTATGGATTTTTATTATTTTTGTTTTCTTTCAATGAGGATAGTGAATATCAAGGCAAAAAGACCCAGAGGACGAAAGTGAAACCAAGCAGTAGATTGCAAATGTGAGACCTTCAAAATCAGTTTGCCTATTTTATTTTGTTTTATTTTATTTTTCGATCTGATAACATTTAAATAAGCAAATTCAAGGAAATTCTATCTTTGATCCTGGGATTCATTGTGAGAAGAAACAAGCAAGTTGGGATTTGATGAAAGATTTACTGAACTATTGTACACTGAGTGTTTGTATAAATCATGTATGATAAATCTGCACAAGAAATCTTAAAAAGACCAATTACCACATACCTTTAGAGACAGATTTTTTGGGGGAAATTTAATATTCGGTGAGGGCTTTATGAAAGAACTTTGGCAAACCAACTACACACAACACGACTGGTTTCATGCCATTCAACTGCTTAAGAAATCTCAATTTTTCTGTCCTGTTCTCATTATGAAACTCATTCTGCTTCAGAAATGTATTTTACTCTCTAGCGGATGTTGAGCCATTTTACAAATACAGGGGACAAGCTGAAGCGACAAAGTCATCTTTCAAAAGACAGAATGTGTTTTTTTTTATTAATTTTCCAGGAAATTTGCTTTAATTTCTTTAAAGGGTTTATACCATCTAGACATTATATAACTAAAAATGTTATTCATTTATTTAATGTGATTACAAATACACTTTTTATTTATGCTACTCAAGAAGTTCCAGTTTGATCTGTGTGGTGGATTTGGTTTGACACTCTGTGTTTGATTAAGTTGACTTGTGTGTCATACTGATCATCGGTTGATTGCTCAAGCCTGGGCGATGTATTGGTTAGGGATGGGCGATACCACTTATTTTGTTTTCTATACGATACCGATATTTTTCAAGGCAGTATCGTCGATACCGATACGATACTTCTGAACTAAACTTTTAAATGATGAAATGTATTCAATTATTAAATTACTAAGAGTAAAATGGGTAATGATAACCACTTAACATTATGTTTAAAACACAATACGCCTTAATTGTAATTTATTAGGTTATATTTTTGTTTACACATGGTTCAAATGTGTTTTTTGTTTACGCATGATTCAAATCTACAAATACTACAGTTGAACTATGGTCACTTTAGTAAAACCATGGTTCATTATCATAAGGGGCTGCCAGTGACAGGCTGTTGCATCCATAAAATGCAACCTTTTAGTTCTGACAGTGTATGATTTCTATTAACATTACAGAATAGAACATGATCTGTATTATCTTTCAACGTTCAATTTAAATAAATGTAATTGTACAAACTATGTAGGCTACGATTTCAATTTGTTTATTGTGAAATAACTCAAACATACTGTATGTTTTTTTCTGTCCTCTGATAAGCATTGTTCAGGGTTGCTGTTCCCAAAAGCTTTAATTGTTTCTTATGATACTTTTGGGAAACGCAGCCCTGTTTGAATGCACTTTTAGAAGTGAGTGAATGCTCTCTTTGATGGACTGGTTCTGTCTTGCAACATTTGCATATTCAGATGAGCAGGAAAATAGTTCCATCCTACACAATTACTTGTGAACAAAGGTTATTCGTCCAATTCAATGCATTTGTATGCATTATTATTATTTTAAATAAACAAAATCACTGGTAAATAAAACACACCATAGTATCGATATTTTTTGTTTGATTATCGATACTTTCGATACTCGCGTCAGTATCGATATATCGATACTTAGGATCGATACGCCCATCCCTAGTACTGGTGTGATGTAAAATGAACGAGAGTCAGTAAAAGAAGCAGCTCACAGCTCACGGTCTCACAGTGTGTTTATTAGACCTAAAAATAAGACACACCATTCGGACAAACATATAAAGGACACAAGAATATAACATGGTGTCAGAAGTGACATTACAGTGAGTACTGCGAACAGTTTTGTTGATACGAACTGATTAGCACGCCAGAAAATTTCAATCTTGGCAGACGAACACAGGACAATTCAAGCCACCCTCGTCACTAGTGCTAACGGGCAAATTGGCGCAGATGGGAGCAACGTTTTCGTCTGTATATGACTGCAACAGGAGCGAGTGCTAAACAAGAGCCAGTCAAAATGCTTGGAGGCCACGGATGCACTGAGTCCACACACACTTCAACAATTGAAAGAGGCCACTGCAGCAGACCAAGTGTTGCAAGATCTGTGTGAAAAGGTAGAGACTGGCTTGCCACAGAAAAGACGCAGTGTGAACAGCAACCTACATAGCTACTGGCCTATGCGACACAACATTAGCATGCAGAACGACATTGTAATGGTATGAGACAAGATAATCATACCTCACAACTTCAAAAAAGTCATCTTAGAGAAGCTACACATAGCTCATCAAGGTATCCAGAGAACAAAGGCCAAAGCAAGAAAATCCCTCTACTGGCCAGGAATAGCACAAGACATAGAGATGATGGTGGAGAAATGTGCACCGTGTCAACAACTCCAGCCACGACAGCAAAAAGAGCTTCTGATCACTCATGATGTTCCAGAACTACCATGGATGAAGGTTGGAGCGGATATCTTTGAGCTGAGAGGTCAGTCCTATATATTGCTAGTGGACTATTTAACAAAATATCCAGAGGTACTGAACATACCAGACAAAACAGCCCACACGGTAATACAAAAAATGAAATCAGTCTTTGCCAGACATGGCATCCCGAAAGAATTAGTGAGTGACAATGTTCCATTTGCAAGTTACGAGATGAAAGCATTTGCGGCATCATGGGACTTCAAGCTCATATTCTCCAGTCCAGGATACCCTCAGTCCAATGGACTTGCGGAAAGAGCAATAAAGACAGTTAAACATGCATTAAAGAAAGCGTTGCAAACTGGCACAGATCCACATCTAGTGCTACTGTCACTAAGAACTACACCAGTGACAGGTCTGAATGAATCTCCTGCACAAATGTTAATGGGTAGAGTCCTGCGGAGCACAATCCCATGCTCTAGTGCTGTGCTCCAACAGTCAACCCCACAACACATACACAAAAGGCTGGTGGATTTGCAATCTCGAAAGCGGCATCAGCATAACCGCAATCCTAAAACGCTACCTGAGCTGACTCCAGGATCGACAGTACATATGCAGACCAGATGTGGATGGGCGCCCGCTGTAGTGGAGCACCAGAGAGATGAGCCTCGGTCTTATACGGTGCAAACACCAGCAGGAAAGACATTCAGGAGAAACAGACGGCACTTGAGAAAGATACATCAGAGTCTGTGCAAAGGTGTTGATCCTGATGAACCTTCGAATGGAAAATCCACTCAAACAACCAGACCAGCTGACCAATCATCTGGGAATTCTCCGGCGAGAGTGGATGAGCATCCAACACGCCATACTAGAAGTGGTAGAGCAGTAATACAGCCAACTCGATATAATGATTATGTTCTGGACAAAAAGGCGAGACAAAACGTACATCTGTAACAAAAGGATCAAAGGATTCTCAAAGTAATTTGAATGTACTACTAATGTTCATGGTGACCACTGTTGAGCAAATATATGGTATGGTGTTTAGTGAGTTAAATGTTAAGACAAAGTTACTGTTTGATAGACTTGAATATGTATATGGGGAGATTTGAGTGCAGCCGTTTAAATGTAGTTTAAAAAGAGCCATGTCTGAGTTTGTTAAAAAAGGGGCATGTGGTGGATTTGGTTTGACACTCTGTGTTTGATTAAGTTGACTTGTGTGTCATACTGATCATCGGTTGATTGCTCAAGTAAAAGAAGCAGCTCACAGCTCACAGCTCACAGTCTCACAGTGTGTTTATTAGACCTAAAAATAAGACACAAAATTTGGACAAACATATAAAGGACACAGGAATATAACAATCTGAAGACAGCTTTATAAAAATAATCTAGAAATATGAATCTATGATCAGATTCTTGCTGATTTCGTGACAAAATGAAAGTGAAAACTAAACACATTATAAAATACCCAACCAAAGATATCCTGTTTAAACTAAACACATGCTTCTGATTATGATCACATGTTTGATAAAGTAAAGCTGATCAGACGAGAAGACTCAGTTAATCATTTTAATAAACCAGTTTACTCAGCTCTGTTTTAGTAGATTGGCATTTTAAATGCACTCTAACAAGATTTGCTTTCTACTTTAAAATTCTGTAGGCTTTTAAATTATTCCAAATAAACAAATAATCCTATTAAAGGGATAATTCACAACAAAATGAAAAGTCTGTCTTTATTCATCCTCAAAGGGAATAGCTGTTGTAATCAAACCCTGTTTGTCTTAAGCTGCTAATAAACAATATTTGTGATTATGACAGAAAATAATCATAACTACTGTTACAGCATAGACAAGCCTAAAATAATTATATGACACAGTCTTTCTGCTCTTTCTGGAGATAACAGTAATTACTAATTGGTGCACACCAAAATCATAAAATGCCAAAACATAAACCTTGCTAGAGATTATTCGTTGAAATTCAATATTGTGAAGCAGGAGTCCAGCGTGGTGTGTCCTACAAAACCACCTTTAACCACACAGCAAGTGCACAATACTAGTCTTCTTGTATATCAACTAAAGGTTAACAGCACTCTGTATGTTTCATTCAACAAAATGCAGATTGATAAATGAAGTATGTCTGAAAAGCAAAACAAAACAGAAGGAAAAGAAACCAGCATAGCAGTCACGCCAGACGGTCATTGTTCTCCATAAATAACCTGTCGGTGAAGAAACGCACCATCACACCACACCTGAAATACAAAGAAACCTGTCTACACAACTAATCGACTGTATCACACAATTTTGGTACTGCAAATATGTAAATAATTACTGGCATGCACTTCCTAATCTTTCAAATCACATGACAAACTGAACAAGTGATATTATGTCTACTGGAAATCCCAAAGCATGAAACGCCATCTTCTCATACTAATATAATGAAACTCCCTTGAGACGCTTCACAGATGACTCTAGAAGAGCTTTGCTGTAACAACTCCTCAACAATATGGCCTTGAATGATGTAAGTATTACAAATAAAAGCTTTCTCAGAGAAAATGTCTGAATAAAAAAAAAACATAATTTGAGAATACACTTTTAAAACAAGCAAAACATGTTTCTTTATGTAAAATAAAGTCTACTGTTGTAATTGTCTTAACTATCTTGTTAATTAATCATTTTGTCTGCTTACGCTTGTCAGTTAAGCAGAAGTTTAATTACGTGTGATTTTTTTGTAAACCACAGACAGACCTGCTGCAGTGAGAAAAATATCAAGACTGAACTTCCAGAGTTTTGAAAATGGAAGCATCAGGAATACTTCTGTCATCACGACTGCTTTCCCTGCTGAAGAACAGACACTGGGCAAAAGATGATGTTGTTAAGTTGTTTAAAGCCCTCGTGAAAGAATTTAATGGCAGAAATGAAGATTTTCACACATGGATGATGAGAATCCTTCATCAAGTGGAGATTCACAAAATCCAAATGTCGGATTTGACTTTGCAAAATGATGATAAGATTGTGGCCAAAATTAATGAAACAGTCAACAACACTAAAGAGAAAACACTGGACGAGATTCTGGAGGAAATTCGTAAACAAGCAGATATTGATGAAGAAATGATGGCACGAGTGAAAGATATAGTGTCTTCTGTGTCAGAATGTCTGTCAGCTTCCACAGCACCACATCTACAAGGAATAAAGGAAAGTTTGTTTAAACTCTGCAAATCTGCAGAAAAGACAATTGGACATAAACTTCGAGTGACCCAGATGGTGAGCTGGTGCATTCTGGTTCTTTCTAAATCAAGTCGGCTGGTTCAGGTTGGAACAGGAGAAGGAAAGTCGTGTATCGTGGCAATGTTTGCAGCATATCAGGCCATGATGGGAAACACCCCTGATATCATCTCCAGTTCTCCTGTACTTGCTGAAAGAGACGCTAAAGAATGGTCTGCCTTTTATAAGAGACTGAATATCACTGTTGACGTCAACACCAATAAAACAGAAGATCAAAAGCTGAAGAAGTGCTATGAATGCCAGGTAGTTTATGGTACGACTGTCAGTTTTGCAGGTGATTTTCTGAGACAGCGCTTCCACAGAAAAGATGTGAGACCTAAGAGAGAGTTTCAGTGTGTTCTAGTGGATGAGGTGGACTCGCTAATGCTGGACAAAGGTCTTGAAGTGGTTTATTTGAATAGTAATATGCCTCTCATGGAAACTTTGAATGGATTACTGGCTGAAATTTGGTTAATTATCAATCAGCTGAAGCGTTTAGACTCTGGAGAGATTTTAGGACCCATTCGGCTCCTCTCTCAGATTCTGTCTGAAATCATGCATGAAAATAAAAACACTGACCAACTCAGTATTGTGCAGAATGCTGCGGAAGCAGCAAAAGAACTAGATAATGCAAGTGTTGCCCAAACAGATGCATTCCTGAACATGTTTGTGGGAAAATTTCCTGAGTATTTCTTTAAACTTTACCAGGAAGCGCCTGATGGGAATTTAGAGAAACTAAATTAGACATTCCAAAAATCACAAATGAGGAAGAACTTTTTTCTGTCTACCTTGATGTTTTGGATGGTGTTTATGAAGATGATGTTTTTTCAGACCAGCGTGATGTAATCGTGTCCTCTCTTCATGAGTGCTGGGGTTTGTGGTTCCTGATGAACTCCAGTGAGGAAAAGCCCACTGAGACGATGAAGGAACAGCTGAAGCTGGACTTGTCGAGTGCAAAGCAGAAACTTTTGACTAAACAGTCTCCATCCTCCATGGTCTACTATTACATCAGGTCTGGAAACAATCTCCGTGAGAAGGGACGCTTTACTGAGTGCATTGAGATGTACACCAAAGCTTTGGGGGACGGTACATCTGGAGAGATTATTCCTCTCTATAATCGTGCACTGGCCACTATCAGAAGGAAAGACACCGGTTATATTGCTCAAGCACTGGCTGATCTGGAAAAGGCTGAAAAGGAAATAGATTTGTACAAGTCACATCTGGCACGGATTCTGACTTATATTAAATTATCAAGACAGGATACAAGAGCAGAAGGTAGTGATTTACTCACCACTCAGTTTCAAGTGAAGTGTGTGACTGTAGACCTACTGAAGATGAACATTCAAGATGCTGTGAATAAGTTGAAGAGAGCCGAAAGCAGAGGAGGGAATGTAAGCCTGACTGAAAAACTTACAATTTTTCTTGCAGAAGGCTTTGTTATCATTCCTCTAAGACTTATGAAAGAGCTGCCGATGGAATTAATGCATCTCAAGTCATTGGGTCTTGACACCATTTTCACTTTGGACACCATGTTTTCTTTGAGTGGCTTTTTGTCAAAGATCTTAAAATAGTTTTGCAATATGACACTTCTCAGATATCTTAAACGATTATCACAGTATCACAACTGCATCAGATATCGTGTGTGTGTCTGCGTGCTGGTTTATGTAGTTTATTAGACACAAATTTGTATAATGACATGGGTATGACATAGAGGTGGTTTATGAGGACACATCCTGTGATCCTGTAATACAAATGGCTTAAAAAAAACATATTAAATGGTGTTATTTTGAAAATCTAAAAATGCAGAAAGTGTTGTGTGAGGAGTAGGTTTAGGTGCAGGGGGTAGAAAATACAGTTTGTACAGAACAAAACCATTACACCTATAGAGAATCCCCATGAACAACACATACTAACATCATATTGTACTTTGTTTAGGGTTAAAAAAAAAAAAAAAAAAAAAAAAAAAAAAAAAATATAATAAAAAAAAATTTTTTTTTTTT
>NW_015507516.1:9977-15020 GCF_001515645.1 Sinocyclocheilus grahami | reverse complement strand
ATTGTATTTTTTTTTGGGTTAAAAAAAAAAAAAAAAAAAAAAAAAAAAAATATATATATATATAGAAAGATATTTATTTATTCCATTAAAAACAAAGTTTTTTTATGCATATAACATTTATGGCAAATAAATACACATTTTAAGTGCACATACTTAATCTAAGTGTAATGAATTATGTGAAAATTAAGGAAATCAAAACCTGTATGTTTTTTTCTCTTCTGTAGAAAATTAAAGAGTAAACAATGACAGGATTTTCATTTTTGAGTGCACTATCCCTTTAAAACTATCAATATACGTTTCTTGGTTGATATATCACACCAAGAAGTATTTATTAACATGGCCAAACTGCGAAGAGATCACAAACAATAAACTTTCATCTGAATTGAATATTTAATGTGGCCAATTTGCTGGTTGTTCTTCATTTGTTCTTGATTTTCATTGTTTCTGACTGTTGATTACAAAGTAAATTTCCATGTCCACGTCATACCTCATTTATTTTATACTGTACATTGATAAAAATTACACATTTACAAACATAAACTGGTTCTAGGCTGGTTCTATACATAAATGTTGGCTTAAATACAACGCCAAATTCTGGTACTTCAGATGTGAAATCGATATAGGAAACATATAAACAGCTTCATGATAATGTTTTAAAGTAGCCTATTATAACGTACCACACAGTAAGTGTACATTACACACTGTCCTGATTGGATGATCACCAGTCAGTGAGCAGTCGCTCCATTGCTATTGTTTCATAAAAACATCGATAAGACAGCGATAAGAGAAGAATGTCTGAAAAACAACACATATGAGGAAAGAGAAACCAGCATAGCAGACATGCCAAACAGTCTACACCAAAAATAACCAGCTGGTGACAGAACACACCACCACACCTGAAACAAAGACACCTGTTTAAACAAGGAAACTATTTTATTCTCTGTACTTACCAACACTAATGAAAGTGAAAGTATACGCTGACAGGCAGCATAATCACGACACAGCGTCTGTATGTGAACAAACAAAACGGTGAAACAATATTCAAGTAGATTCTTGACTGGAATTGTAATCTTAAATTAAGGTATAAATTATTACAATTATTATTATTTTCATAATTTTAATTCAGCTATGCATGGTTTCACAGATCTGCTTAAAACGTGCTGTCTAAAACATAAATAAAAGTACAGCAGTTCATGTTCCTTTAAATCACGTGACAAACTAAAGCTGATTAAACAAATAAGGTGCTTTTCTACAGCTGTATTCCTTTTACATAGTAGCAGTTAAAATGTTCTTGTAAATCTCAACTTATAACATCACTGTAATTAAAAAAAAAACACGTTTTTATAGAAAATATTGGTTACACTTTATTTCGCTAGTCCACTTTAGACATTCTACTAACTATAAGTAACTTTGTAACTTCATGTCAACTACATGTCAACTAATTCTCATTAATTTGCAACTACATGTTTACTAACTCTCAGAGTAGACTGTTCGGGTAGGTTTAGGGCTAGTAGAATAAGTTGACAAAGAAAGTGTTAGAAGATATTAAGCAGACAGTCTACTAATACTCTACTAACTGCTAGTTGACATGTAGCTGCAAAGCTACTTACTGTTAATAGAATGTCTAAAGTGGACTATCGAAATAAAGTGCTACCAAAATATTTTATAGTTTGTTATAGAAAACAAGTTATGCTCAGAGTCAAGAGCCTCGATCATAACATTATAACAGGCTCCTTCCAAGTAGAGACCTGCACGATCGCGGGACCCAAAGCAGCAGAGTGCGGGTGTGGGCGGGTAGAGACTCATGTGTGCGGGATGCGGGAGAATAATTAAGGTGTACTCACACTAGGCAATCTTAACCGTGCCCGAGCGCATTTGACCCCCAAAACCCGGCCCGTTTGACTAGTGTGATCGCTCCGTGCATTCGTTTAGCTGTCCCTGGCTTGGTTGGAAGAGGTAGGCCAGAGCGCGGTTCAGTTGGGCTCGGGCGCGGTACGCATGTAGTGTGAGCGGAGCACAGATCTTCTGATACGTGTGCAACATGATTGCGTGAACATTTCTGAGGCAAAAGCGATAGATCTGTAAAGCAATATATTGTGAGAGGGCCGTGTTACTGTGTCCCAAACTACTCACAATAATAAACCACAAAGTTAACAAAACGATGCACTCCACTGTGCTGTACAAAATCATCTGGTGCATGTTACTCAATAAGTTTCAATTTGATCTGAAGTTACTGACAGCTTTATAAAACTATATAATAGTTGATTTGGGAAACGCACCCCTGATGAGAAGACTGAATCAGTTTAACTGAACCATTCTACCCATTCCTCAAATGTCCTGAAAAACATCAATCAGTAACTAAAACTCCTTGAATAGTTGTATACAGAATCAGCAGTAGACTTACAGAACTCCTGTTATATATATAACACACATGCAGGCTGATGACAGAAGAATGTCTGAAAAACAAAACATGAGCAAAACAATCCAGCATGGTATTCTTGGCAGTCATACCAGCCGGTGAGGAAAGATGCCACCGCACCACACCTGAAATACATTAGGTATTTTCGGTACTTTACCAACACTACTGAAAGTGAAAGAATGTCCTAAGAGAAAATATAGTTTGGATCACTGACTACTGAGAGCCGTGAACATGCAAATATTTCATGCATGTCCAATAGTTAGGTTATAACATGCAAAAAAAACTAAATGTAGAATTAGGGCATTCATTTTTTTCAACTTCAAACAGTCAAATGTAGATGGTTTCACAAATTTGCACAAAATTAATTTTCTTAACCTGAATAAAACACACAACTCATGTTCTTTCCAATCACGTGACACAAAGAAGACGATTAATATTCCTAAGCATTCCAGAGCATGAGAGACGCCCTCTTTTCTTTTCCAGGTATAAATGCAACTTCTTTTATTCTCTTCTACAAACAGCTCAAGAGGAGCTCTGCAGTGACAACTCCTGAATGTCTCGAATGATGTAAGTAAAATTAATTAATGCTGTCTCTGAGGAAAAAAAAATCTGAATGAAATACTTTTGAGTGTGCACTTTTAAAACAATCTAAATATAACATGTTCACTTTAGACATTCTACTAACTATAAGTAACTTTGTAACTACATGTCAACTACATGTCAACTAATTCTCATTAATTTGCAACTACATGTCTACTAACTCTCAGAGTAGACTGTTAGGGTAGGTTTAGGGTTAGTAGAATAAGTTGACAAAGAAAGTGTTAGAAGATATTAAGCAGACAGTCTACTAATACTCTACTAACTGCTAGTTGACATGTAGCTGCAAAGCTACTTACTGTTAATAGAATGTCTAAAGTGGACTATCGAAATAAAGTGCTACCAAAATATTTTATAGTTTGTTATAGAAAACAAGTTATGCTCAGAGTCAAGAGCCTCGATCATAACATTATAACAGGCTCCTTCCAAGTAGAGACCTGCACGATCGCGGGACCCAAAGCAGCAGAGTGCGGGTGTGGGCGGGTAGAGACTCATGTGTGCGGGATGCGGGAGAATAATTAAGGTGTACTCACACTAGGCAATCTTAACCGTGCCCGAGCGCATTTGACCCCCAAAACCCGGCCCGTTTGACTAGTGTGATCGCTCCGTGCATTCGTTTAGCTGTCCCTGGCTTGGTTGGAAGAGGTAGGCCAGAGCGCGGTTCAGTTGGGCTCGGGCGCGGTACGCATGTAGTGTGAGCGGAGCACAGATCTTCTGATACGTGTGCAACATGATTGCGTGAACATTTCTGAGGCAAAAGCGATAGATCTGTAAAGCAATATATTGTGAGAGGGCCGTGTTACTGTGTCCCAAACTACTCACAATAATAAACCACAAAGTTAACAAAACGATGCACTCCACTGTGCTGTACAAAATCATCTGGTGCATGTTACTCAATAAGTTTCAATTTGATCTGAAGTTACTGACAGCTTTATAAAACTATATAATAGTTGATTTGGGAAACGCACCCCTGATGAGAAGACTGAATCAGTTTAACTGAACCATTCTACCCATTCCTCAAATGTCCTGAAAAACATCAATCAGTAACTAAAACTCCTTGAATAGTTGTATACAGAATCAGCAGTAGACTTACAGAACTCCTGTTATATATATAACACACATGCAGGCTGATGACAGAAGAATGTCTGAAAAACAAAACATGAGCAAAACAATCCAGCATGGTATTCTTGGCAGTCATACCAGCCGGTGAGGAAAGATGCCACCGCACCACACCTGAAATACATTAGGTATTTTCGGTACTTTACCAACACTACTGAAAGTGAAAGAATGTCCTAAGAGAAAATATAGTTTGGATCACTGACTACTGAGAGCCGTGAACATGCAAATATTTCATGCATGTCCAATAGTTAGGTTATAACATGCAAAAAAAACTAAATGTAGAATTAGGGCATTCATTTTTTTCAACTTCAAACAGTCAAATGTAGATGGTTTCACAAATTTGCACAAAATTAATTTTCTTAACCTGAATAAAACACACAACTCATGTTCTTTCCAATCACGTGACACAAAGAAGACGATTAATATTCCTAAGCATTCCAGAGCATGAGAGACGCCCTCTTTTCTTTTCCAGGTATAAATGCAACTCCTTTTATTCTTTTCTACAAACAGCTCAGGAGGAGCTCTGCAGTGACAATTCCCGAATGTCTCGAATGATGTAAGTAAAATTAATTAATGCTGTCTCTGAGGAAAAAAAATCTGAATGAAATACTTTTGAGTGTGCACTTTTAAAACAATCAAAATATAACATGTTATTTAAAATAAAGTAGTATTGTTTTTTTGAGTTATATTAAATATATATTTGTTTAATATTCGTTTGCTTAAAAAAGTTAGTTGAGCAGAAATTGAATTTATTTCTATGTGGATTTTTTTTAAACCACAGACAGACATGCTGTATTAGGAAAAGTATCACAACTTTACAAGAATTTTCAGAGTTTTGAAAATGGAAGCATCAGGAATACTTCTGTCATCACGACTGCTTTCCCTGCTGAAGAACAGACAATGGGGAC
>NW_015507516.1:5190-9850 GCF_001515645.1 Sinocyclocheilus grahami | reverse complement strand
AAGTGACCTCCACAGTTTATCGAGGTCCACGAGCAGCTCTTGTCATCTGTGAAACCATCAATCGTGCAGAAATATTTCACAAGACTCTTGCAGACACCATTTCAAAAGACAAACTAAAACTTTATGTGAATAACAACATGGATAACTCTAAGATAATATATAATAAAGTTCAAGCAGGGGACGTCATCATTGCAACTAATCTAGCAGGTCGAGGTACAGACCTAAAGGTCAGTGAAAGTGTAAATGAGGCTGGAGGTCTGTTTGTGGTGCAAACCTTCTTACCTCTGAACGTCCGTGTCGAACAGCAAGCATTTGGACGAACGGCTCGTCAAGGGAGTCCAGGATCTGCTCAAATCATCATGTGTGCCAGTCATCTCTCTGACTCTGTTAAACTAGTGATGAGCCTAAACACATCACTAACCAGTTTACACAGCTGTCCAGATAACTTAACAAAACAGATGACAAAAGAGAGTGTGTTTGAAGAAGCAGTTAATCACTACCAGAAAAATAGCAGCTCTCAAAATCATGATGCGATGGTTTCTGCTCTGACAGACCTCTTAACCACAAATTCAAGTAATCTGGAAAAGGCAAAAGATGCCAGGAACACTGGGGTGAAAAATAGACTCTCTGGGTTCCTTGAAAAAGACATTCCAGAAATCATAGAAAAGGAAGAGCTTTTTTCTGTCTACCTTGATGTTTTGGACAACATCTATGAAGATGCTGTTTTTTCAGACCAGCGTGACGTAATTGTGTCCTCTCTTCATGAGTGCTGGGGTCTGTGGCTTCTGATGTATTTCAATGAGGAAAAGTCCACTGAGAAAAGTTCCTTGAAGGAACAGCTGATGATGGACTTGTTGAGTGCAAAGCAGAAACTTTTGTGCAAACAGTCCCCATCCACCATGGTCTACTATTACATTAGGTCTGGGAACAATCTCCGTGAGAAGGGACACCTTACTGAAAGTATTGAGATGTTCACCAAAGCTTTGGAGGATGGTGCATCTGGGGAGATTATTCCTCTCTATAATCGTGCACTGACCACTATTATGAAGAAAGACATTGACTACATTGCTCAAGCATTGGCTGATTTGGAAAAGGCCAACAAAGCAATAAATTCATACAAGTCACATCTGGCACATATTCTTACTTGTGTGAAATCATCAAGACGAGAGCAGACAACAGAAGGTGATACTTTGCTCAGTAAACAGTTTCAAATGAAGTGTATGATTGTAGACCAACTCAAGGATAACATTCAAGACGCTGTAATGAAGTTGAAGAGGGCTGAAAGCAGAGGAGGAAATGTGAGTCTATTGGATAAACATACAATTTTTTTGGCCGAAGACTCTTTGAAGAGGGCTATAATTAGAAGAGATATGAGCCTGCCTGAAAGACTTGCCCTTGCTGTGATAGAAGACTTTATAAAGAGGGGTGAAATCAAACGAGGAGATGTGAACTTGGCTGAAAAATTTGCACTGCTTTATGCAGAAGACAATGCAAAAAGAGCCGAGCGCAGTGGAGGAGATGTGAACCTGGCTGAAAGACTTATATTGTTGCTGTTAGAACAACCTATTCACAGTTCTCAAAAAATTCTGGAAGAGCTCATAATGGAATATGAACATATCAGGTCACTGGGTCTTGACACCATTTTCTCTTTGGACACCATATTTTCTCTAAGGGGCTTTTTGTCAAAGATATTTAGATAAGACAATGTTTAGATGATAAGACTGTCTTAAAATGTGACACTTCTCTTGAGCTGTCAGTTCTTGTCAGTCAAATTTACATACACTTGTGTATGTGTATCCACGCACGCATTTTTAAGTTTTATGGGGACATTCAATAGACATAATTATTTTTATTCTGTACAAAAACTGTATTTTCTCAACCCTTATCCTAAATCTGCCCCTCACACAAAATTTTTAGATACATTTTTAGATACAAAATTTTACATACTTCATACTAGGAATATGCCTCTGAGCAATATCATTTAAAATAAGAATTGTAAATTATGACAGATGCTATAAATGTTGCCTAATCAGGGTACATACTCAAATAGTATACTGCATGTTTAGGGTTAAAATAGAAATATGTTCTGTTGTATATTTATCTAAAATGTTTATGCATGCTCTGTGTACAAGTACTATAAGTGCAAATCTTCATGTAATGGAATTGTTAAAAACAAGGACATAGTGTCTGTCTAATTAAACTGTCTAATTAAAGTAAGGACATACAGCACAATGCTGAAGAAATAAAGGCTTTGGAACCTCAGTTCCCAGCAGCTGATTTTTCATAAGCTGGAATCACTGGAGCAAAATCTTTGACTGGAATATCTGAACTCGTGAGAATTGGGCTTGTCGCAAACATTGGTAGAATCACTGCTCTAAAACTGTGAAAGTCACTGCTGCGATAAAACAGGTGTGCTGTTTGGTCTCTCTCTCGCCCTCAACACCATCTTCTTTGTGAAAGATGCTAAAGAGGTGAAAACAACCACCAGAGAGCAGCTGGGATCCAAAATCAACAACAAAAGATCAGATCAGACACACTGAAACTCATCAATGCAATGAGAGAAACAGCCCAGGTATTTCAGGACACACTGAATGAACTGAAAATGCAAAATATTTAATTGAAAATTAACTACTATACAGAGTTTCTTAGAGATTTATGGAATTATGTTTAAATACTTTGTATATTTGTATATGTAAAAAGAGCCGAGCGCAGTGGAGGAGATGTGAACCTGGCTGAAAGACTTATATTGTTGCTGTTAGAACAACCTATTCACAGTTCTCAAAAAATTCTGGAAGAGCTCATAATGGAATATGAACATATCAGGTCGCTGGGTCTTGACACCATTTTCTCTTTGGACACCATATTTTCTCTAAGGGGCTTTTTGTCAAAGATATTTAGATAAGACAATGTTTAGATGATAAGACTGTCTTAAAATGTGACACTTCTCTTGCGCTGTCAGTTCTTGTCAGTCAAATTGACATACACTTGTGTATGTGTATCCACGCACGCACACACACACACAAACATTGGGTTTCCAAGTTTTATGGGGACATTCAATAGACATAATTATTTTTATTCTGTACAAAAACTGTATTTTCTCAACCCTTATCCTAAATCTGCCCCTCACACAAAATTTTTAGATACATTTTTAGATACAAAATTTTACATACTTCATACTAGGAATATGCCTCTGAGCAATATCATTTAAAATAAGAATTGTAAATTATGACAGATGCTATAAATGTTGCCTAATCAGGGTACATACTCAAATAGTATACTGCATGTTTAGGGTTAAAATAGAAATATGTTCTGTTGTATATTTATCTAAAATGTTTATGCATGCTCTGTGTACAAGTACTATAAGTGCAAATCTTCATGTAATGGAATTGTTAAAAACAAGGACATAGTGTCTGTCTAATTAAACTGTCTAATTAAAGTAAGGACATACAGGACAATGCTGAAGAAATAAAGGCTTTGGAACCTCAGTTCCCAGCAGCTGATTTTTCATAAGCTGGAATCACTGGAGCAAAATCTTTGACTGGAATATCTGAACTCGTGAGAATTGGGCTTGTCGCAAACATTGGTAGAATCACTGCTCTAAAACTGTGAAAGTCACTGCTGCGATTACAGGTGTGCTGTCTGGTCTCTCTCTCGCCCTCGTCATCTTCTTTGTGAAAGATGCTAAAGAGGTGAAATCAACCACCAGAGAGCAGCTGGGATCCAAAATCAACAACAAAAGATCAGATCAGACACACTGAAACTCATCAATGCAATGAGAGAAACAGCCCAGGTATTTCAGGACACACTGAATGAACTGAAAATGCAAAAGATTTAATTGAACAGAGTTTCTTAGAGATTTATGGAATTATGTTTAAATACTTTGTATATTTGTATATGTAAATGTACCATAGACTTATGTATATATAAACATTATAGACTTGAGTTATGTAATAATTAACTGTTATAATCTCTCACATATAACATACATTGTCTTCACTAAGATACAGTATTTTTTATCAATGTATTTCCATCACCATTAAACATTTTCACTTTCAACATAGACATTAACATTGTATAAATAAGTGAGAAAAATATAAGGCAGTAAAGTGCTAATTAATAAGAAAATATCATAATCAGTGTGCCTTTTTTTGCAAAGTATCTGCAAAGTATGCATAGTTCTACATAGGGGTGCACGATTAATCGAAATCGAACCGAAATCGCGATTTGGCTTGATGCAATTATGACAATCCCAAAAGCTGCGATTTTTAAATAAATAAATATATTCACAGCGGCAGTAGTAAATGCTGCTCATCTCACGCCCGAGATGGCGTGAAGAACATAGATAAACCATATATTGTTATAGGCTTATTGTCTTTAATCAGTTCAGGCATTTCTATCTTCTTTTAATTTTAATGACATGGACTCATTTTACATACCTCCTTATAAAAATGAAGAAATTACTGTCAAACATTTTTATCATAATAGTATCATATGATGTACAGTTATAGGCCTGTATGTTAACAAGTAACCTTGCCGTTTTCTGTTAACAATAGTTTTCTATAAAAATAGTATATAACAATATATATAACAATAGTTATATATATATATATATATATATATATATATATATATATATATATATATATATTTTGTATGAGAC
>NW_015507516.1:3133-5132 GCF_001515645.1 Sinocyclocheilus grahami | reverse complement strand
TATATATATATTGTCTATAACAAAAATAACGTTACAGAGGTGTGTGAACTTGCAAGTATGATGTCAGACACTGTAATATGCTCAAGGTTGTACTTGACTGACTTGACTTTTCCCAGGAGGTCTCCCATCCAGGTACTGACCAGGGTCTACCCTGCTTCAGTGGGCAACCAGTCTTGGGCTACAGGGAGATACGGCTGTGGCTGTTAAGAACATAACGATAAGGCCCTATGTCCACCAAAGCGTTTTTTGAAACGCCAGGAGCGTGCCGAGCGCTGGACTACCAATCAACCTTTACACTCTGCTTGTACTACAACTGAACTAGTACAATAGAGAAGTTAATATTGTTTGTCTCCGAGTATTTATGTCTTTACCAGGTGGAATTGCCAGACTAACATATTATTGTTATGAAAAATAAGGTAAAAAAAATAATTTATTCGCGATGTGTCTGCCATATTACTTCAGCGGATATTCCGTATCATAGCAACCACAGTGTCTCAACAAAAAAACTCACAGCTGGGTGTTTTCAGCAGAGCACCTGGCGTTTTCAGCTGGCTAAAAACACTTTGGTGGACACGCGGCCTAAGAACAGCATTAGTATGGCGGCCATACATTATACAGATTATACAGATAAACACATGATAAAGCTTGGCTTAATTCTTGACGTTTGTACTGGCTACTGTATATAGGCCACCAGGGCACCATACAAACTTTATCAAAGTTACTACTCTAGGTTCGGGCCATTCCCGAGCTCGGAGCTCTTCCCCGGACAGCACGCAAAATATGCATTACCATACTTCAGCTAATTATATGTAAGCGTGAACTCGTGAAAGAAATGTAAGACGCGAAAGGGCTGTAGCAACATTGTTGCATGACATTCAGCAACTGCGAGGCAATCCTGACCACATTTGCTAATTTCTTATGCCAGATAAGGTGGACACGCGGCCTAAGAACAGCATTAGTATGGCGGCCATACATTATACAGATTATACAGATAAACACATGATAAAGCTTGGCTTAATTCTTGACGTTTGTACTGGCTACTGTATATAGGCCACCAGGGCACCATACAAACTTTATCAAAGTTACTACTCTAGGTTCGGGCCATTCCCGAGCTCGGAGCTCTTCCCCGGACAGCACGCAAAATATGCATTACCATACTTCAGCTAATTATATGTAAGCGTGAACTCGTGAAAGAAATGTAAGACGCGAAAGGGCTGTAGCAACATTGTTGCATGACATTCAGCAACTGCGAGGCAATCCTGACCACATTTGCTAATTTCTTATGCCAGATAATAACCATTCCCTTTTATGAGTGTCGTTCTATTTTGTGGTTAAAAAATAATTATGCAGCATGTTTATTAATATTGTAAATCATCAAGATCTTTCTTTTTAACATTTACAGTAAATTAATCAATTAAAATCAACACACAGTCGTTGAGTGGTAGAATTAGTAAAGAGTTCCAGATCGCGTTAGTGAAACACTGTTTGTTTGTTTGCTTGCTTTACTTTGCCATGGATTCATTTTTAAACAAGACAGTATAATGCAGGCTTTTCAGAGAGACTGAAAGGAAACAATGATGCAGTGCCGAGTCTGACTAGAGTGGGTAGTGTGAGTAAGAAGTGTGTGCTTTTACCACTATTGCATTGTCTGTTCCTGTGTGTTTTATATATACGGAGTATTTTTTTGTTTTGTTTTGTTTTTTTAAACCAATATGACCCGTGTTGCTTTCAGAGTACGTCACAGCAGCGTCCATCTGTTATTTCAATAAGTTACATTTTCAGCCAATCACAGCAGTGGGCGTTTACTTGTGAGTCTTGAATGTGCCCCGCCCATACATTTACATTTACATTTAGCCATTTAGCAGATGCTTTTATCCAAAGCGACTTACAAATGAGGACAATAAAAGCAGTCAAAACTAACAAAAGAGCAACAATATATAAGTGCAAATGACAAGTCTCGGTTAGCCTAATGCAGTACACGTAGCAAGGTGTATATATA
>NW_015507516.1:0-2859 GCF_001515645.1 Sinocyclocheilus grahami | reverse complement strand
GCTGAGGGGGATCGCGGTGCTGAGGAGATCGGGCAGCAGGAACAAGCGGAGAGCCCGCCGGTGGCTGCCCGAGGCAGTGGTGCTGGAACGATGGAAGACGAGGTGGGACGGAGAGCTCGCTGCTGCGCTCCTGGGTCAAGGGGGGATGTCCAGTACCATCGCATGGCACCGTGAGTGAGAGCCTCTAAGCCGGTTGAGGACCAAGCGGCAGTGGGTCCGGGAACCGGACCGATATTTTTTTATTATTTTTCTCTCTCTCGTATCTGTCTCTCCTCATCCTTCCGTCTCCTTTTCTCTTGCCTCGTCTGTCTGTCCTTACCTCCAGGTACGCTGCGGCCGCCGTGATCGATGAACGCTGTTATCTTGCATTTCTGTATTAAATAAATAAGGGGACACTTAATCATCACAGTAGAACACCAAGTCAGTTATACTTCACAGATATCAATCTGTCCAGTTAGGAAGCATTACTGATTGTGAATTAGTTTCACCTGCTTTGGTGCAAATGAAAGTGACAACAGGTGCACTGGAGAGGCAACAGCAAGACAACCCCAAAAAGGGAATGATTTTACAGGTGGTGGCCAAAGACAATTGTTCTCTCCTTATTCTTCCTGACTGATCTGTCTTTAGTTTTGTATTTTGTTAGGGTCCTTGTCACTGGCAGTAGCATGAGGCAGTACCTACAACCCAATCAGGTTGCACAGTCGGTCCAGCTCCTCCAGAATGGCACATCCATACATTGTGGATGACCTTTGCAAGGTTTGTTGTGTCTCCCAGCACAGTTTCAAGAGCATGGAGGAGATACCGGCAGACAGGTCGTTACACAAGGAGGGCTGGACAGGGAGGTAGAAGGGCATAAACCCAACAGCAGGACCGGTATCTGCTCTTTTGTTTGAAGAGGAACAGGAGGAGCACTGCCAGAGCCATCCAGCCGGCTACTGAGCACATGTGACAGATGTGAAAGACTCAGGAGATGCTGCAGGTGAACGTTATGCTGCGTGCAACATCATCCAGCATGACAGGTTTGGTAGTGGGTCAGTGATGGTCTGGAGAGGAACAACCTTGGAGGGTGGCACACACCTCCACATGCTAGCTAATGGTTCCCTTAATGCTGTTAGGTACCGGGATGAAATCCTTTTAGATGACGATGGCATTGATGCCATTGAGTGGCCCTCACATTCCTCAGACTTGAATACAATTGAGAACCTCTGGGGCATTATGTATCGGAGCATCCAAAGCACCACAGACTGTCTTGGAGCTCACTGATGCCCGGATCCAGGTCTGGCAGGAGATCCTCCTGGACACCATCCGTCATCTCTTTAGGAGCATGCCTAGACGTTGTCCTGAGTGCATACAGGCACGTGGGGGCCATACACACTACTGACTTAAATTATGAGTTGCTGTGATGAATATTTTCTGACTTTCCAATTATCATCAAGCACATTTCTCTCTGTATGTAGACGGTATCGTTTTGGAGGACCTTCATGATTCAGAGTTAGTCTGCATGGAAGAAGATTTGGCTGTCTGTAAAATAAAGATGAAGGCAAATGTCAGAAACTGGAATCCGCTCCTCAAAGGAGGATTTAATAAATCACCCTGCATTTAGATCCACGTTTCCCACCATCTTCACTTCAGCGTTCTGGCATTACACCCGCTGTGAATTATGATTATTTTTTAATGTAGTGTAATGCTCGAGACACTGAAAAAGATGCAAGTGTATGTTTTCAAAGAAAAACACCTTCTGTGTGAACAGCCGCTGTATAATATATCTCCAATTGCGTATCATCACGACATGGACTGGTACTGGGAGAACGAGGCAAAGTTTATACAATTCATATTATTAACCTATATTATTATTATAAAGAAATATTAAAACCAATATAGTGACGCTTGTTCTGTTTCTTTGATTGTGACACAATCCGAGTTGTGACAAATACATGTCTGTTGGATTGACATAAAAATCAGTTCATCACAGAGCATCACAACAGATAACAGATACACCTTCAATTTGACTTTTAAAAGTAAATAGTTTACCCTAAAGCATTTGCATTTAAACTCACCTGGAATCCATGGTGATTATTGGACTAAATGTGTCCACTTCACAGAAGACCTTCACCGTACCTCTCCAGTCTGCTTTGAGCAAAACAATTCATTAGTGTCCTCAGAATATGATGGTTGTTAATTGTAAACATTTTGTATGAACTAAAAAGAAAAAGAAAAAAAATGCTATCCAATATATCATCTATATGAGGGATATTGAGCTCGAGGGGTATCAAAACAATTTAAGAGACACTTAATTAAACATACATAAATAAATATTCCTTCACATCAGCCTCTGAAATACTGCTTTATTTAATAACAGGCTGAAGTTCTCAACCAACATCTTCAGTGTAACCAGGGCGTCATAACGTCCCCTCCCCATCCTCAGACAAAACAACTACAACTCGGCACTAACTTTACTACTACAAGCTGTTGAGTCAGAGCGCGGGCGTTTTGCAACCTCTTCCTCAGGACAGAGCAGTTCTCATTGCCACTGAATTGAAGCATTTCTTGACTGACAAAAGGGTTTTATACATTTTATTTTAATAAATAAAGTTTTTAATGCTGTAAATCATTCTATTTTACACAACATTATAAAAGTATGAGATGTCAGTCAGCATTGGTTGTTTTTCATGATGCAAACGCCCTTTGCCTTGCATAAATAAACTGATTTTATTCCATGTAATAATGAATATAGTTACTTTGGATGTTAAACTATGTTAACATATTAATTCCTCTGGGGATGTAGTTGGTGGTAGTTAGTTTTAGGGTCTGTCGCTCAACAACAGGCTAAATAATATTATTCGTATACTTGAAAGCATT
>NW_015507515.1:66959-67178 GCF_001515645.1 Sinocyclocheilus grahami | reverse complement strand
AACAAGGCTGGCCATTTTTTCCTTCCATTCTTCAGACACGTCACATGACTGGATGTCTATTTGATGTAGGCCTAAATCGTGAAGCTTTCCTGAGTATTCAGACCCAACCATTGGCTCCTCTGCTGCATTGACGACACATGTGCATTGAATCACTTCTGAATCATCTTCATTGTTACAAGTTATTTCTAGATCTTCTAATGCTAGGCAAGGGTAAACATG
>NW_015507515.1:59750-66949 GCF_001515645.1 Sinocyclocheilus grahami | reverse complement strand
ATCAAATTAAAATTAGTGTGTCAGATTGGTCGAGACGCTACACCCCCTTCTCAAACACTCACACAAACACAATCCCCTCTCTCACACACACACACACACACACACACACAAAGACAATATCCTCAATCTTTCTTTTACACACACACATAAGTTACAGTCCACTCTCAACAAAACATAAACTGCGTCTTTATGAGCTCTATAATTGTTTGTACATTTTTGGAAAAAATATTTCAAGGGACATTAAATGTTTATTATAGTCCAGTGGTTCTCAAACTTTTTATACCAATACCACCTCAGAAAATATTTGGCTCTCCAAGTACCACCATAATGACCAACATTAAAATACAGTAGTAGGCCTAACTATTCAGCTACAGCTCTGCACAGTTAAAAACTAGGCAGTTTTATTCCTAATTAGAATATTTTTTGTTTTTAGCCACTTTAACATTGTAAATACACAGTTTGAACATTAACACTGCACAGTGCTTACAAACAGGTTAAAAAAAACTTAATGATTCAATTAAAATGTGTTGTAACTAAAAGTACAAAAAAACTGTACTGTACTTAAATGTAAAAAGAAAAAAAAGTACTCAAATAAAGATTTAATTAAAATATATTGTGTTTTAACATCAATTTATATTTAATTTAGTGATTCCTCTGCGTACCACTAGAGGAAGCCTGAGTACCACTAGTGGTACTCCTACCACACTTTGAGAACCACTGTATATAGCCCATTTATATTTTAATAATATTAATTCAACTGAATGTAGAGAGGAGACTCTGAGTGTCAATGTATGTGTATTGTATATTTTCAGTGGAAGACGTTAAGATGAGAGCAACAACCTTAAGGACTCAGTTCACAAAACTTCTTAAACCCAAACCTAGCGGCAGTGGAGAGAAAGGTTTAACACAGAAACAGAGATGGCTTTTAAGCAGCTTGGAGTTTCTTAAGAAACATGTTGCCCAACGCCCCTCTGAGACCAGTGTAAGCATGCAATATTATGGACAGGCATGACTTGTGATATTGTGTCTTTTATACTTTAGTAGGCTTCATCATGTATTCACCTTTTTCCTACACTCATGATGTTTTGCATGAATTATGGGAGTACCTCGTGTTAAACTGTAAAACTGTAAATAATCAGTGATGTGTTTTAAAAATGGGGTACAATAAGGTAGCATTATTCTCCTCACAGTTCAACCATCAAATATTAAAAAGAAAAATATTTAGATTTAACAAATTACTTTCAGCAGACCGAAAATTGCTGAAATTTGGGGCAGTTGTGGCCTAATGGTTAGAGTCGGACTTAACCCAGAGGATTCGAGTCTCGGTACGAGCAGGGATCGTAGGTGGGGGGAAGTGAATGACCAGTGCCACTTCAATACTCTCTTCACCTTCAATACCACGACTTAGGTGAGACCCTTGAGCGAGGCACCGAACCCCCAACTGCTCCCTGGGTGCTGCAGCGTGTGCACTTGGATGGGTGAAATGCAGACCAAATATTCAGAGTCTTTCCACAGCTATAATAAGAAAATAATCTGGAGGAAGATAACACAGTGAACCCTTTTGAATGGAAGTTTCCCAAACCTGAAGTGCAACCCATAATTTAAAATGCAATAGGCACATTTGGGAAAAGGTGGATAATTATTGGGACAATACAGTGAAATTGTTATACAATTGTTTTGGCAGTACTTTGCTGATAGATGGATGGATAAATGTTTGTAAACCTCACTGACATAAAATTATTTTTTTAGCTTGATCAATCTGTGAAAGACTTACTGAGTGAAGGACAGGACATTGATAACTCCACCAGTGATTGCAGATATAT
This sequence comes from Sinocyclocheilus grahami, assembly GCF_001515645.1. NCBI lineage: Eukaryota > Metazoa > Chordata > Actinopteri > Cypriniformes > Cyprinidae > Sinocyclocheilus > Sinocyclocheilus grahami. The sequence goes on along the minus strand of NW_015507515.1, from coordinate 65,126 downwards.
CTGAAGCACTAGGTAAAATCATAAATGTAGATGTACAAATCTAGAGACAATGACTTTTCATGCATTTTAAATAGTCTAGTTCTTCTATCATGCATTATTCGGATTTGTGTTTATACATGTCGCTAATACATCACTCACTGGGGTGTTGGGCAACATGCTTCTTGAAGAGCTCCAATTTTCTCAACAGCCAAATCTGTTTCAGTTCTCATATTCTTAATTCTTAACAACTTTACTAATCCATCCATGTATAAACACAAATCCGAATAATGAATGATAGAAGAACTAGACTATTTAAAATGCATGAAAAGTCATTTTCATTATTACATACTTACCGTGTTTGATCATAATAATTCTAGTCTGTTAGTACTGCACAGGATGGGTTTTTTAAAAAAAAACTCAGGAGCAATTCACGTGATTCACTTCATTATTACATACTTACCGTGTTTGATCATAATAATTCTAGTCTGTTAGTACTGCACAGGATGGGTTTTTAAAAAAAAAACTCAGGAGCAATTCATGTGATTCACTTTTTTTTTTTTTTAAACCTTCAAAAGTTTACATAATTGATTCTTAATGCTGTGTGTCATTACTTGCATTGTGGTGCTTTCTTGAGTATCAGGGAATGTGCAAGACCTGAAGGATTTTTCTGAAGAACATTGAGCAATTTAACAAACAAGGCAGTTATATATAAAAATTAAAAAAACAGTTGTAGATCATGCAAGTGACGACATAGTATTAAGAATCAAGCACAAGGATAAAAATGAATTATAATTAAAAGTTTGCAAATACTTTGGCTGTATGCAAAAACATACTTTGGTTGAAGTTATTCTAATAATGTTATTATAATTTAATCTTTTATCTCAACCATAGGACCACATACCTCTACCCAGCAAGAGGGTCAAGACCACACCTCCCTTTTTCCCACTCCCAGGCCTGCTTTAAAATGCCGAAAAGCTGACACAGACACGGTTGAACAACAAAAACTGAAGCTGTTACAACAGATGTCTGCTTCAGTTCTTGCCTCCCCAGATGCCTGCAGCTCTTTTGGAAACCAGGTTGCTGTGGAGCTCAGGTTAATAAAGAATACAAGCCTACAGACCAGGGTAAAAAGAAAAATAATGAATGCTTTGTTTGAGGCCCAGGAGGCAGACCAATCTAGTTCCTCATCATGCTCACACATGCCACCACCCATATATTCACCTCTCACACCTACACAAATGTCCACCTCAACCCCTCTATATACACAGACACCTCAACACTACCATCAGCACATGCCCCCTCAGGGCCCTGTTCAGCCTCAGAACTTTTTGAGGATGCTAGAATTGGAAGAGTAGTTGCATATAAAAATGCTGTACGTTATACACATGCATACATTTTCACATGCACATTATTTATAATTTGTTAATTGGTTATTTTACTCTTGTAATGTGTATATATATATGGCAATGTCAATTTAAGTTGCTGTTAAAACTGTTGTATGTGTTGTTCAAAATGAAAGTTTTGTATGAATGAATGTTTTAAAATATTCAGTTGGCACTTTAATCCTTTATTTTGGAAATACTTGAATAAACAACTGAAATGTGATCATGAATGCTGTCTTTATTAAAAAAACTTGTTATAATAGTTTTAAAAAATGTAAAATCTCATCAAAATACAGTACATCAGAATCAAATAGTACAATATTTTAAATCACAACCAACAGATCAATCAACAAAGAAAAATAAATATAAATAATGTAATATGATAACTATGTACATTACATTCATCACTAAACTACAACTAGCAAACACTTCTTTTTGTCCATTGTCTAAATGTATTTTTCTTGCCATGGCACCTGGCCAGCAGGTGACACAAAGTAGTCTTTTAGGAGGTCACGTTGCTGCTTAGCAGCAAGAGTAGGGTTCCGTGACCTTTCAGTTGGCACACATTGCATGGCCCCCAGACCATCTCTCCTCCATGCTCCCTCGTTGACTCTGTGGTCTACATCCTCCCAGTCTGCCAGTGCTGGTGTCATGTAGGCCTCTGAACGGTGATCACAGAGGAAGTTGTGGAGGCACGCTAGGGTTATCTTGGTGACACTGTCTGGGTGAAGCAGGATTGTGGAGCGGAACACTCTAAACCTATTGGCGAGAATGCCAAATGCATTTTCTACAACTCTGAGTGCCCGTGAGAGCCGGTAGTTGTAGACCCTCTGGTTGTGGTCCAGCTGCCTGAAGGGGTAAGGTTTCATAAGGTCTGTTCTCAGAGGATACGCCTCATCCCCCACAAACATATAGGGTAGCTCAATATCAGAACAGGGAAGCTTTTCTGGAGGAGGAACATTCAGGAGACCCTGGTCCAGTGCTTTCTTCAGATCAGAATGGGCAAAAAGCCCTGAGTGCCAACACTAATGTAAATTAATTTATAATTGGCATCTACAGCTGCCATCATGAGGACTGAAAATCTGCCTTTATAATTGTGCCACATGCTCCCACTGTGGGCTGGGGGCTGGATATAGATATGTTTGCCATCAAGGGCACCCAGACAGTGTGGAAACTGCCCTTTCTCCACAAAGTTCTTGGCAATGTTCCTTCTCTGATTTTGTTGTCTGCAAATATAAAAGCAACTATTAACTCTCAACCTGTACTGAATTTCTAAATGAATTCAAGTCACAACCCCCCCCACCACCACCCCCCACACGTTTTTATAACCCTACTTATCCCACCCATTTCATCATGAAGTAAATTGTACACAATTCTCCCCAGTCAAGTATACTTATAAATGTAGTTTGTCATTGTGAACTATGCTGCTTATCTTCATATTTGTACATACTGTATGTCAGAATTTTTGCTGTTGTGATACTAATGATAAAATATTAAGGATTTCTAACCTTTAGATAATCATCTTTCAAGACATGATGTAGGGCTTCACATGTGTGTTTCACTATATCAGATACAGTAGTAGCCCCAATTCTGTACTGAAAACTCAGTGATTTGTAGGTTTCGCATTCAACAGAAGAAAGTTGACATTACTGTAAAATGTAAACATAAGAAACAACCCTGTACATTTGTTATATATACAAACCAGTTGCCAAGAATCTGAGGGTCAAGGAGAGCCTCTCCCTGGCCGTAATTGCCCGCCTCATCTTGGTGTCCTGTCGGGTGATCAGTGGCTCTACTCTCCCTAGCAGGGTTGCAAACTCATCTGAGGTCATCCGCAGCAGCTCCCTGAAGCCTGACCTGTCCTCCAACTATAACGTTATACATGAAAGCAAAAATCACATTTGAAATAAGCTTACCCTTGGGTTAGCCATATTTATTTATAAACATACCCTTTACATAGCCATTTTGAGTCTCTCTAGTAATAATAACAATACTAATAATCATAAGTATAATGCATGTAAGGTCAAAAATCATCAAAGACTTCTGCTTTCCTGTCCCAAACCTATCTTCAGTAACAAAAGGGCCATTTGGCATTCCTGAAGTGCGGATATTGATCAAGGCCTGTAGGCCAACATGTGTATACATCGGGGGTCTGCTAATTGTCACACCTTTTGCCCAGTGGGTGAAGTTATAATCTGCTGATTGGTCAGTTTGAATGTCTCACATTTGGTTTTTAGTCACATGGTCAAGGAAGGGATAAAAGAGGACTGTAACTGTTGCTCTGTCTCTTTCCTTGGCTGGCTCTTTCCTTTGCTGCCTCTTTTCTTTGTTGGAGCTCTTCTTGGTTCTCTGCCCTCTCTCCCTATCTCTTTCTCTCAGGTAATATTTTACATGTTGGGTACAATTAACTATGCTTTACCATCCTTCATCTATTTTGTAACCAATTCAAGTGTAACCATAACAAAATATTGTTATTAAACCATTTCAATTATTAATTATGTGCTAACTAGTCTTGATTCAAGGTTCATCTTAAAGTGTTACCTATTGCAATACAATAGTCACACAATAGCAACGCTCTCCAACATATTTAGCTATTCTAACTGCGCTTATTTCCGTCGTTGGTATAAGTGGCAGTGGGTGGTAATAGACTAGAAATGCACAGTTTTATACCATCGTGCTGATAACGTTTCTTTAGTCGTTGTACCACCGTAGGGAAACCATCCTTACATGCAGATATAGATAGACAGATTGATAGATGGTGTGAAAGAGAGAGATGATTGATTGTGTGTGTGTGTGTGTGTGTGTGTGTGTGTGTGTGTGTGTGTGTGATTGATAGATGGTGTGAAAGAGAGAGATGATTGATTGTGTGTGTGTGTGTGTGTGTGTGTGTGTGTGTGTGTGTGTGTGTGTGTGTGTGAGAGCGAGAGAGAGTGAGAGAGAGAGAGAGAGAGAGAGAAAGCTGTAAACAAGTTTTAACAGAGAGAGAGAAAGCTGTAAACAGGTTTTAACGTTACATTCAGTGAATATTTACTGGTCACTACTTTTACAGCTACACGGTATACACCCTCCTAATCAGTCCTGTTGCTTAACAGTCACATATCCTGTCTGTATATTAGAATATGTAGACACTTGTCTTTATAACAGACATTTAATTCTCATTTTACAGCACAGATCTACACTGCAACAGGTGACAATGTCGCTTTTGAACTAGCCAGCCATTAACGCTATAACGGTAAAAATTCTAGCACACCACCATTAACAGATAGTAATACTGGTAACGTAATTCTTACCTCCAATACTCGCTGAAGAACTAGCAATCCATGTTGACCACGTCTCCCCAACCATTTTCTCATCCACAATCGTTTGCTCTTCCGCTTTAGTTTTTTCTCGCTACAAACAATCAGTATTGATACAGCAAGTTGTCACGCTACAGTATCCATTTTGTTTACATCCGCTTTTCCGTGTCTCCTCTAGATCACGTGTGGCGCTCCCTCTGGCATGATAATCTTAATAATATCTTGTAGTGTGTGAAGCGCCGCGATTTAAAAGTATTGTAGTGTGTGCATGTTTAAGATTTGAGGGACGATAATCTGCGAAGATTCTCCTTATGTGTGTGCTGCAGCCAGATTTCATAATCGGTTAGGATTTTTAAAATCCTGTAGTGTGAGCCAGGCATTAGAGACTTGTTCTGGAAAAGCTATATCGACGTATCCCTACTATTATATATACAGTATATTATAAAATGTGAGAGCAAGAGATAACAGATGGAGAAAGGGATCTAGTTTTATGAATGAAAACAAAATGAAAGCACAAAAAAAACGTAACATGGGGAAACAAAAAAGCAGCAACAAGAAAACTTGCATAATACATTCAACAACTTACAAAGTAACAAGGGAAACACAAGGGCAGTTTAAACACAGGCCTAACAGGCTTAACAAAATAACAAGACACACCTGAAGAGATTAATCAAGAGGGAACAAGTTGTAATGCAAGTAAATGTAGTAATAATAAATCA
>NW_015507515.1:58618-59595 GCF_001515645.1 Sinocyclocheilus grahami | reverse complement strand
CATTTGCATATTCAGCAGATTTACAGCCTGAAAAGAACATCAGATTCTTAGTTCAAACACACCTTTGTAAAAAGGTGCAAATGATACCTAATGTATCAATTAATAAGACTAAGTTTGAATACTTGCACGTCTCGTCTGTCTGAAAGAGAGGTTTGATGCAATCTGAAGGTTCAAGTTGATCTTTGCTGAAGTTGGTTGATGAAAAAGAACCAGTTTGAGTCAGAGAATCTTGGTGAATGGAAAAGTCAAGGCCGAAGCCTGGCATGAACTTAGTGTGTCCTGGAGCGTTGTATATCACATCTTCTCAGAACCTAACAGAACCACCGACTCCTGGGCGGGTCACTGATGTGAGGCCTTTAAGGTCTGAGAAGATTCACACATCTCAAGATGGGCTTGTCCAATGAGAAAGGCCGGAATTCCAAGTGGGAGTTTGGAAATACTGGGGAGTTTATGACCCTTTGTGTGGAAGCATGGTAATTTGCATATGGAACTTGAATCAAAATTACAAAATATTCTCAGGACACTAATATATTGCCTATGTACCAACATGCTCATTTAGATCATCAGAAGCGAATTCATAGATACTAAACATGGTAGGATTACATATAGGTAAGATGACAGGAACGAGTGGTTCCATCATAAGCCTGCATAAAACAGTATAAACTCTCAAAGACAACATACACAATGACCTGAAGGATATGTGTGTTCATTCAAAGAAAGGTTTTCCTATGGATTAATTAGAGAATAGTCCATTTCTACTGTGCACTGTGTCTTTCCTATGGAAATTGTAGTGAGAGGGGTAATTCTCAGCATGCCATTAGGTCGTAAATGTATCTGGTCTAGCAAAGGTGTCGTGGTTGCCATGGGGACCAGGGGGGGCCTGGTGTCGTTGCAGACATCCTGGCACTATGTTTATTGGGTGAGGGGTCTGTGAATGTTTGTTAATCTAATGAATAATTGATTTGTTAAATCAAATG
>NW_015507515.1:57332-57645 GCF_001515645.1 Sinocyclocheilus grahami | reverse complement strand
TTGTTGTTTTTCAGATCAGCTGCTATAGAAGACGAACTGAAATCTGAGTGCAGAGACAAGCAAAGGAATAGTAAGTATAATTTCATGTTGTATCACCTCTGTTATAGAGATTTTTGAATCAGGCCTAATGGAGGGTGATTTGGTCAATCTTGGAAGAAAAATGTTAGCAATGTGTCCATTCCAGCTGGCTAATTTGTGCTTGCTTTCAGACATTCATGTAAAAATCTGTTATTTCATTTTGTTTCTGTTTTGTTTTTTCTAAAGATGCGAGGCTCTGGTGCAAAATATTGTATGCCAGGAGTCAGGACGACTA
>NW_015507515.1:53245-57276 GCF_001515645.1 Sinocyclocheilus grahami | reverse complement strand
GAGGTATTTCGCTTTATATTTGCTTTGTTTGTATTTTGTGTTTGAAGTTCTTCAAGTTTGTATGTTTGCTAATGTATGTTTTGGTTTATATTAAGTTAATGTGGTTTTGTATTCATTGTTTAGTTTTCACGGTGGATTTGGGGGACAAGCCAACAAATAATCCAGTAGTACGGAAACCATTTGTGTCAGCGTATGCTTGAGGGGAGTTACAGTGAAAACTCTGACTGTTCAACGACATGAGTGGGTGACGCCACGCGACACAGCAAGTTGCCGAACTAGTGGGATTGGCACGTGTTTGCAACGCATGGAGTGCATTGTCAAAGGACTATCAGATGAGAAAACACCACACACATACACAGGCTTAAGAAAATGCACACAACAGAAGTACAATGAGCAATGGACTAAGTTGTTAAGAGTTGCCTAAGAAGTGTTCATAAAAGTTCCCAAAAATGTTCCCCAAAAAAAAAAAAATTTTTTTTTTTAAAGGTTTTATTGACTTTTCTAGATTTCAAAATGAGAGGTGTATTATAAATGCTATTGGTTGTTTTCAATCTTTTCAAGGGTTTGAGGTGTTTAAAAACAATATTTGAGTTGAAGGGTTATTTGGCACATTAAATATCCCATGCAGTGTTGGTACTGAAGGTTATTAAATCAACATTTGAGTGTTCAAGCCTTACATTGATTGCATTTTAGTGACATTTACCTTTGAGCAAGGGCCAATATTGGTTTAGATGTAATTTATTCATATTTTCTACCTATAAATTTTGGTTAACCTAGTTGCTCAAACGTTAGAGCCAAAGTAGCCAACAGTTAATGTAAGAGACAGCATTAAGGATAGTGCAGATTCTCAAGCACAACCTGAAATAAGTCAAGAGGGTGTTGAAGCACAGGAAGAAGATGAACAACAGTCAAGAAGAAGTAAAAGAAAAATAACTCTTACAGAGAAGGGTAGAGAAATGCACGTTGCAAAAATTAAATCACTTCAACAAAGGTTTACTTATATTTATAACAAATGGAAAACGTATGTCAAATCTTCTAAGCGGACGTTATCACAACCAACAGAGAGAGAATGAAGGTGTATGATCAAGAGGAGGTCATAGAAGAAGATCAGAAAGACTTCCTGAAAATAGCTCCAGCACCACTAGCTGTGACCACCTCCTCCTCAAATGAAAGTACAGCAGATCTCGTGAAGGTGCTGGTAGGTGCTTTAAGTGCAAACAGAATTACAATGGTACAATGACTGGAAACTTTCCTTCGAAACACTGATTGACCAGAAGAACATTCAAGATAAAGAGAAGATCTACTACCTCCGTAGGTATGTAAGTGGCCAAGTTAAGAAAGCACTCGATGGATATTTCTTACTTGGAACTGAATCTGCTTATGCTGCCACATGGGAAATTTTAGAGGAGAGATATGGGAATCCATTCACGATTGCAAAATCATATAAAGATAAGCTCCAAGCGTGGCCTAAGATGGGCTCTAGAGACAGTTTTGAGCTCAAAGAATTTGTTGATTTTCTTCGTAGTTGTGAGGCTGCCATAGTTCACATTAAGGCATTGGAAATCTTGAATGATCGTAATGAGAACAGGAAGATTCTTTCAAAGTTACCGGAATGGCTAGCAGTGAGATGGAATCGTAAGGTTATTGAAATAGAAGAGGAGACTAACCAATTTCCCTCCTTCAGCCAGTTTGTCAAGTTCTTGACGAGAGAGGTGAAAATCGCCTGCAATCCTGTTACATCTTTACAAGCACTTAAACTAGGTGAGGTTGAAAATTCAAAGTTTCAAAAATGTCAAAACTTTGGAGCAAAGACCCTAACTACAAGTACCAGTGAAAACCCTGTCATAACATGTATTTTCTGCCAGAAGACTGGACACATTTTGCACAAATGCAGGAAGCTTATGGAGAAATCGGTTTCAGACAGACTCAAATTTGTTCAAGCTGAAAAGTTATGCTTTGGTTGTCTTAAGCCTGGCCATTTCTCAAAGAATTGCAAGAGTAGGAGTTTCTGTGATATGTGCCACAAGATGCATCCAACCTGTCTGCATGAGGAGCGAATGAAAGAAAACCAAAAATTACTACAAGCCAAGTTAAATACAAGTCAAGAAAGACCATCAATGCAACTTAAAGAAATAGCTACAGTTGTTAATTCAAATAGAGTAATTCTTGATGAGACTAACATGCAAACAGCAGCAATAATTCCTGTCTGGATTTCATCCATGACTCAACCTGCACAAGAAGTTCTTGTTTATGCCCTTTTAGACTCTCAAAGTGATACAACCTTCATTTTGAATGAAGTGGCTGAAGCATTAGATACAAGCAAAGAACAGGTTAAGCTGAAGCTCTCTACTATGACTTCAAGGACCACAGTTGTAAGCTCTCAAAAAGTAAAAGACCTACAAGTTAGAGGTTTTTATTCTGGTAAAAGGATTTCTTTACCCTGTCATAACATGTATTTTCTGCCAGAAGACTGGACACATTTTGCACAAATGCAGGAAGCTTATGGAGAAATCAGTTTCAGACAGAATCAAATTTGTTCAAGCTGAAAAGTTATGCTTTGGTTGTCTTAAGCCTGGCCATTTCTCAAAGAATTGCAAGAGTAGGAGTGTCTGTGATATGTGCCACAAGATGCATCCAACCTGTCTGCATGAGGAGCGAATGAAAGAAAACCAAAAATTACTACAAGCCAAGTTAAATACAAGTCAAGAAAGACCATCAATGCAACTTAAAGAAATAGCTACAGTTGTTAATTCAAATAGAGTAATTCTTGATGAGACTAACATGCAAACAGCAGCAATAATTCCTGTCTGGATTTCATCCATGACTCAACCTGCACAAGAAGTTCTTGTTTATGCCCTTTTAGACTCTCAAAGTGATACAACCTTCATTTTGAATGAAGTGGCTGAAGCATTAGATACAAGCAAAGAACAGGTTAAGCTGAAGCTCTCTACTATGACTTCAAGGACCACAGTTGTAAGCTCTCAAAAAGTAAAAGACCTACAAGTTAGAGGTTTTTATTCTGGTAAAAGGATTTCTTTACCACCAGTCTACACTCGGGAGTTTATTCCAGCCAACAGAACTCACATACCAACAAATGAAACTGCAAAGGCGTGGTCTCATTTAAATCATCTTCAAGATGAGATAGCACCTCTCCAGGATTGTGAAGTAGAGCTGTGCTCATTGGATATAACTGCTCACAAGCTCTCCTTCCAAGAGAAGTAGTGTCTGGCCAAGACCATCACCCTTATGCACAGCGTACTGACCTTGGATGGAACATTGTTGGTCACGGGAATCCTTATGTAGACTATGGCGACGCTATTGGAATCAGCCATCGCATAGTAGTAAGACAAGTGACACCAAGTATGGATTCTCCTGTCAACCTTAAAACTGAAGTACACTATGTGAGTCGAATTAAGGTAAAAGAAATTGGACCTTCAGATATAATAAAAGTCCTTGAATCATACTTCTCCGAAAGAGCTGGAAAAACTGATCCTGTGTCCCAAGAAGATCTTAAGTTCTTGTCGATTCTGAGAGAAAATATCACACAGAAGAGCAATGGTCTTTATGAAATTCCATTACCATTCAAAAGAGAAAACCCAGAACTTCCTAATAACCAGATATGTGCAGTACACCGCCTGAAAGGTCTTGAAAAGAGATTCAAGAAAGATCAGTGGTACTATGAGGACTATGTAAAATTCATGGATGACATAATTTCACGTGGTGATGCAGAGAAGGTTCCCGAAGAAGAGATTGACAACAGTCCAGTTTGGTATATTCCACATCATGGAGTTTATCATCCACAGAAACCAGGGAAAATACGTGTAATATTTGACTGTTCTGCCAAGTTTCAGGACACATACCTCAGTGACCATCTGCTCACAGGTCCTGACTAAACCAATGCATTGGTAGGGGTCCTATGCCGTTTCTGGAAGGGTTCCATTGCAATCATGTGTGACATTGAAAGAATGTTTCACCAGTTTCATGTGAAAAAGGAGGATCAAGATTACCTGCGATTTCTGTGGTGGGAGAAT
>NW_015507515.1:49783-53156 GCF_001515645.1 Sinocyclocheilus grahami | reverse complement strand
TATGTGCCACAAGATGCATCCAACCTGTCTGCATGAGGAGCGAATGAAAGAAAACCAAAAATTACTACAAGCCAAGTTAAATACAAGTCAAGAAAGACCATCAATGCAACTTAAAGAAATAGCTACAGTTGTTAATTCAAATAGAGTAATTCTTGATGAGACTAACATGCAAACAGCAGCAATAATTCCTGTCTGGATTTCATCCATGACTCAACCTGCACAAGAAGTTCTTGTTTATGCTCTTTTAGACTCTCAAAGCGATACAACCTTCATTTTGAATGAAGTGGCTGAAGCATTAGATATAAGCAAAGAACAGGTTAAGCTGAAGCTCTCTACTATGACTTCAAGGACCACAGTTGTAAGCTCTCAAAAAGTAAAAGACCTACAAGTTAGAGGTTTTTATTCTGGTAAAAGGATTTCTTTACCACCAGTCTACACTCTGGAGTTTATTCCAGCCAATAGAACTCACATACCAACAAATGAAACCGCAAAGGCTTGGTCTCATTTAAATCATCTTCAAGATGAGATAGCACCTCTCCAGGATTGTGAAGTAGAGCTGTGCTCATTGGATATAACTGCTCACAAGCTCTCCTTCCAAGAGAAGTAGTGTCTGGCCAAGACCATCAGCCTTATGCACAGCGTACTGACCTTGGATGGAACATTGTTGGTCACGGGAATCCTTATGTAGACTATGGCGACGCTATTGGAATCAGCCATCGCATAGTAGTAAGACAAGTGACACCAAGTATGGATTCTCCTGTCAACCTTAAAACTGAAGTACACTATGTGAGTCGAATTAAGGTAAAAGAAATTGGACCTTCAGATATAATAAAAGTCCTTGAATCAGACTTCTCCGAAAGAGCTGGAAAAACTGATCCTGTGTCCCAAGAAGATCTTAAGTTCTTGTCGATTCTGAGAGAAAATATCACACAGAAGAGCAATGGTCTTTATGAAATTCCATTACCATTCAAAAGAGAAAACCCAGAACTTCCTAATAACCAGATATGTGCAGTACACCGCCTGAAAGGTCTTGAAAAGAGATTCAAGAAAGATCAGTGGTACTATGAGGACTATGTAAAATTCATGGATGACATAATTTCACGTGGTGATGCAGAGAAGGTTCCCGAAGAAGAGATTGACAACAGTCCAGTTTGGTATATTCCACATCATGGAGTTTATCATCCACAGAAACCAGGGAAAATACGTGTAATATTTGACTGTTCTGCCAAGTTTCAGGACACATACCTCAGTGACCATCTGCTCACAGGTCCTGACTAAACCAATGCATTGGTAGGGGTCCTATGCCGTTTCTGGAAGGGTTCCATTGCAATCATGTGTGACATTGAAAGAATGTTTCACCAGTTTCATGTGAAAAAGGAGGATCAAGATTACCTGCGATTTCTGTGGTGGGAGAATAGAAATTGAGATCACACCATCAGTCTACAGAATGGGAGTTCACTTGTTTGGAGCTGCCTCATCTCCTGGTTGTTGTAACTTTGGTCTGAAACATCTGGCAACTGAAGGGCTTGGCCAGTATAGTGAAGACACCATGCGCTTCATTCAAAATAAATTTCTATGTAGCTGATGGTCTAATAAGCGTTCAAACTGAGACAGAAGCCATCCAGCTTATTAAAGAATCAAGAGAATTTTGCTTCACTGGCAGGTTAAGACACCACAAGTTTGTTTCTAACAGTGAAAGAGTGATGGCAACCATCCCAGAAAAAGAACGTGCCACAGTCAAAGATCTGGATATGGCTTTGAGTTTACCTCAGATGGAAAGAGCTCTTGGAGTAGAGTGGTGCATTACATCTGACTCTTTTGAATTCAGAGTTCAAGTAAAACCCAGTCCTCTAATAAGGAGTGTGCTTTCTACCGTGGCCTCTGTGTATGACCCCCTAGGGTTTATGGCACCATTTGTTCTTTTGGGTAAACAAATACTCCAGGAAATGTGCAAAGAGAAGGTTAGTTGGGATGAGGAAGTTCCAGAGAACTTGAGACCTCGGTGGGAGTCCTGGATCAGAAATTTACCCAATTTAGCTGAAATGGAAATCAAGCGAGATTTCTTACCTTCAAATTTTGGTGAGGCCACAATGTATGAACTCCACCATTTTGCGGATGCAAGTGTCACTGGATATGGTGAATATACTTACCTGCGAGCAGTTAACAAGTCTAATAAAGTTCATTGCTGTTTGGTCATGGGAAAAGCAAGAGTTTCACCAACTAAAGTTACAACTATACCAAGGCTAGAACTCACAGCAGCAGTTGTTGCAGTGCAAACAAGTGACATGCTTCGGAATGAGCTAGAAATTCAAGATCTAAAGGAGTTCTTTTGGATGGATTCTAAATCCATTCTTAGACAAAGAAGGTATCCTGAGGGTCGAAGGACGCCTAAGTCAAGCTACGTTGCACCCATACGTCAAGCATCCAGTAATACTTCCCAAGAATAGCCACATGTCAACTTTACTTATTAAGCACTTTCACGAAAAGGTACATCATCAAGGACGTGGAATGACAATGAACGAACTGCGAGCTAATGGATGGTGAATCCTGGGATGTAGCGGTGTGGTCTCCTCACACATCTTTAAATGTGTTAAGTGCAGAAAGTATAGAAGGCCTGCAGAAGAACAAAAATGGGTGACTTACCGCAAGATAGAATGGAAACAACTCCACCATTCACTTACTCTTATAGTGTGCGCGTGAGGCGCCGGCGCGATCAAACAGCTGAAACATGAAATAGACTACTCCGTAATTTTTGGTCCTACAGTAAAGGCATAATTCGAAAGTGCAAAGTGTTAGCAGTTTGAAAGTTCAAGAATAATAGCAAAGTTAATAAGAATTCGTTCTAAATGCAGTACCATTCTTATTTTGCTCTGCATAACTTGAACGAAAAAATATATATATTTTTGCTAAGAACAAACCGAAATTAAAACATTTAGCTTTTAATCTGTGTATTTCACAGCCTGTGAGACCTTCCCAGGGCAGTACCCTGCCTCACCAGCTAAAATCAGGGCACCCACTACGGCACCAGAGGTGAGGGGACACCGTGACCGAGGTGGCCGGGCCTGGCCCCCTCAGGCCCCCCCCCCGTGGAGCCGACGCTGCTAACCAAACCGTTTAGTCTGTAAATGTATGTCGATTCAGATGCAGCTTCTGAAAAAAAAAAAAGGTATGGCAGGGGTAATTCTAAATTAAATATTTATTTTTAACCCTTAAATGCATACCTCATCATTACCCTCTCCCACCTTCATTTTTTTTAAACAGAATTTTATTAGTATTCCTCAACCCTTACGAAAAAGAAGTTTATTCAAGTGTGCTATTAGTATAGTTCTTTTAAACTAAGAATAGGAAAGTATACTTTGTCTACTTTTTATGT
>NW_015507515.1:47927-49722 GCF_001515645.1 Sinocyclocheilus grahami | reverse complement strand
TAAATCTGCAAAAATGTCAACAATTCTGTGTTTTTCTGTCAATATGGGGTGCTGTGTGTACATTAATGAGGAAAAAAAATAACTTAAATGATTTTAGCAAATGGCTGCAATATAACAGAGTGAAAAATTTAAGGGCGTCTGAATACTTTCGTACCCACTGTATATTTACATATCTGATGACTCAATACATGCAATGCATCGTTTATCCCTCAAGGTGGCACTGTTTGATACACAATGATGACATGACGTTTCACTGATAATTACAGCAGGCATAAAACAAACGAATATCATCAGCAAAAATTTAACTGGTTTGAATGGCTTTACTGCAGAGCAATTACTATACGCAATGAAATATAAATGTCACTGCCATTTGATGCTGGGTGTGGTGAATAAGCTGCCAGTGATCAAAATATTGAATATCAAGTCATTGAAAACGATCGTTTTGAGAATATGGTTGAGATCGTGAATGTGAGACAGATGCTGAATGTACTGTGGAATGAATATCATCAGCAAAAATTTAACTGGTTTGAATGGCTTTACTGCAGAGCAATTACTATACGCAATGAAATATAAATGTCACTGCCATTTGATGCTGGGTGTGGTGAATAAGCTGCCAGTGATCAAAATATTGAATATCAAGTCATTGAAAACGATCGTTTTAAGAATATGGTTGAGATCGTGAATGTGAGACAGATGCTGAATGTACTGTGGAATTGCGCTCTGACGATGACAGCGATGGTAAAATCATCTGCTCAAATTGAACCCTTTTAAGTTTCAAAAGGTAACAACATATGCTTTTTTTCTTCTTCTGTAATTGTTCTTAAAATATCAAGATAGTTTTTGCTATTGCAGCAGTTAGCGATCCATCTGTGCTGGATATTTAGGTCCGGGCAGGGCTGGATTGGTAATCGGGCATACCGGGCATTTTCCCGGTGGGCCGACGCACTTAAGGGGCCGACAGAATGTTTTTTGCCGAAAACCATCAAGCAGGGACAGTGAGCAGCCAGTGGCCCATTGGTTTGTCTCCTGTATTGACAGCGTAAACATCCAATCACAATGCTCTATAGACGGAGCGATGAAGTATTTTGCTCCGCCTATATAAAGATCGCATCACCCCAATTTCTTCCTCGTCGGCTTTCCCTACGTTTTCACAGGAGATCTATCAAGAACAGGCTTGCTCTGCGGTGAGTGATGCGGGCCAAAGAGCAAGGCAGGAGGAGAAGAAGAGAGTAGATGAATTGGTAAAGTGCTTGATAGGGACTCGCAACGTAGGCAGGAATCTAACCTATCCTAATGTGTGTGCGCGGCTGCGCGCCATGAGTGTATGCCTAAAGACTTTTTAATAAAACGTAAATTCGCCCCCCGCGATTTTTTAGTCAAGTGTGTTCATAGAGGTTTCCATGGGCCAATGCGAATGAAGATTGATTTAAATAAAAAAAAGACACGATTGTCGGACCTGACGTGTTATTCTTATCCAAAACAAGATGTGATATGAGTGTGATACATACATACATACCAGTCATCTGAATATATTCAAATAGAAACAGTTATTTTAAATAGTAAAAATATTTCACTATATTACTGCTTTTGCTGTATTTTGGATCAAGTAAATGCAGGCTTGGTAAGCAGAAGATAATTCTTTAAAAAACATTAATAATCTTACTGTTCAAAAACTTTTGACCGGTATAGTGTGTGTGTGTGTGTGTATGTATATATGTGTATATATACATATATATACATATATACATATATATGTAGCGGAACACTGGATGCACCAAAGGATCAACCTCGAATA
>NW_015507515.1:42743-43075 GCF_001515645.1 Sinocyclocheilus grahami | reverse complement strand
AATTGCCACCTAAGGCAGCAAGGGCATCAGCCTGATGAGGAAGGGGATAAGCATCTTTTTCAGTTCTCTGATTCAGCCATCTGAAATCCGTGCAAATTCTCAGTTCACCAGAAGGTTTCCAGACTAATACAAGTGGAGAAGCCCACTCGCTGCTGGACTTACTAATGATCCCTTTCTCCTCCATCTCATCAAGTGTCTGCTTAAGTTTCTGAAATTGTGATGGTGGAACTCTCCTGTATGGTAACCTGAAGGGTTTCTCGTCCTTCAGTCTAATCCGATGTACTACATCCCTCACTTCACCACAGTCAAGTCTATCCCGGGAGAAAATTGAT
>NW_015507515.1:40452-41234 GCF_001515645.1 Sinocyclocheilus grahami | reverse complement strand
CTATCAACCATTTCTTGAACTTCCCCAACAGTCCATTTCTCAACTGGTTTACTCCGAAAAGCAGTGTGGAGGGCTGGTTCAGGACAGTGTTTTACAAACATCATAGCTGCTTCATGACCTGGATCTTCAACCCTCTTCCCTTGTCTCTGCAAACACTCATTGGCAAGATCAATGGTTTTATTAAGTCTTATCCAGTAGTCAAGGCTGCTCTCCAATTCTCTTGGCAACGTTGAATAAAAATCAGCTAGAGGGGTTGTTGTAGAAATAGACTCTCCAAAGTGCTGTCTGAGAATATCATAGATAACATCAGGGTCTCTGCTTATGTTCACTAATGGGCTATTGCGAATCCCGATTCGGACGATATCCTTAGCCCGTCCAAGTAGCCTGTCCATCATCTCTGCACCACGTTCAGACACACTACACCCTTTCTTGGTCAAGTACAATTGCATCATTTCTTGCCATTCAGTCACTGTACACCTGTCTGAGCCATCACCGCGGAAAAAGGGTGGTTCTTTTATTTCTGGCTTAAGAATTAGATTTACTTTTGACCAGTCATGATGTTGCCCTGTGGTGCTTAACTGGGGAGGGGTCATTGCAGCGTTAGACTCTTGAGTCCTTGAGCTTGCAAAACTTGAGGCTACTTGTGCTCCTATTTCACTACCTAGTTGTTTAACTAGATCTACTAGGGTTTGTTTTAAATCCTCAGGTTGACTTTGACTGGGGCTGGGGGCAGCTTCGTCTTGTTGACCTACGCCATCACCTGGTCTGTGTATTGCTAATGG
>NW_015507515.1:33492-40442 GCF_001515645.1 Sinocyclocheilus grahami | reverse complement strand
ACAAACAAAGTTTGATGAATTATAACAATTTCACACCATTACATATATATATATATCTATATCTCTCATATATATGTATATATGTGTATATATATATATATATATATATATATCTATATCTCTATATCTCTCTATCTCGAAGTGGTGATGGGCCGCCTGCACCAAAAAATGCCAGGGCCGATTTTTTTGTCCCAGTCCAGCCCTGGGTCCGGGTCGCTAAAGACCCGAATATGTAAGAATGATTGGCGAAACATTCATGCATACAGTAAATTTTTTTTGTCCCAGTCCAGCCCTGGGTCCGGGTCGCTAAAGACCCGAATATGTAAGAATGATTGGCGAAACATTCATGCATACAGTAAATTTTTTTTGTCCCAGTCCAGCCCTGGGTCCGGGTCGCTAAAGACCCGAATATGTAAGAATGATTGGCGAAACATTCATGCATACAGTAAATTTTTTTTGTCCCAGTCCAGCCCTGGGTCCGGGTCGCTAAAGACCCGAATATGTAAGAATGATTGGCGAAACATTCATGCATACAGTAAATTTTTTTTGTCCCAGTCCAGCCCTGGGTCCGGGTCGCTAAAGACCCGAATATGTAAGAATGATTGGCGAAACATTCATGCATACAGTAAATTTTTTTTGTCCCAGTCCAGCCCTGGGTCCGGGTCGCTAAAGACCCGAATATGTAAGAATGATTGGCGAAACATTCATGCATACAGTACATTTTGTTTGCTTTTTGTCATTCTTTGCTTTTCGCATTTAACACAATTAGGCTATATGACTTTAAAATATCTTCTGAGGGTACTTTTTTTTTTCCTTTTTAAAAACATAAACTGAGATGATAGTCAGTGCTCGAATTGAGGAGGGCTGGGGGGATCCGGGACCCCCCATAAGAAGTAAAAAAAAAAATAGACTTAGTATAAAATATAAAAAAAACCTCACGCAGTTTAACTAGTAAATGAGATTAAATTAAAGGGATTGAGTCCGGGGAGTGAATTTCGAGGGAGGATGGCGTTTCATTTCCAACTGGTCTGCAGACTGCAGCCAATAAATGCTTATCGGTGCACCTCAGATCGTGAAAGCAGACTGCAGTTTTGTCATTCATTATAACAAACAAAGTGTCGAGAAGATGTAATAATAGATTCAGTGTGCAGTGTAGGGAGCCTCATTAATTAAAATGGAAGTTTGTGAGATCGCAATGAACTAAGAGGAGTGACAGCTTTTTAAAGGGAGTTTGCAAATGTGAAATTGAATTTACCTACAAGAGTTTTATACATTTTGGATTTTATACAGAAGTTAACATAAGGACTTACATTTCAGGGTCACTGTTGTCTGATTGTGCTCTATTTCTTAAACAAAAAGTTAAAAGTTTTTGAATGAATGCGTTTTTGAACAAATCTAGTGAGTCAATGATTTAATCACCCATTCATAAAGAGTCACTTGCTTCGTTCCTAAATGAATCAGCCGTTTGAACGAATCGATTAAATAAATGATTCAGTGACATGCTGCCACCTACTGGCGGTTTCTATTTCATTTTAAAGTAGGAATTGAGTCATTTAAATAGTTTAGTACTTCTATATTCAAAATGTTATGTTTTAAACATTAATCTCATAACATCGTTATTATGAAATGCATTAATGCCACCTCTGAGTCTTGTCAAAAAAGTCTGTAAATATTCCTTAATGCAACAGAAGAGTTCTGTGCCTTGCAAAGATGAAATGTTGATGGTGATTTCATTTGACTGGCAACTTATTCTTCTTGATTGTATTTTATTATTTTAATAGAATTTATTGTTTAATTTAAAATTTTTGATAAGTTTATAAATCTAAATGTTTTGGCTCAAAATATGACATACATTTAATAAAGTTTGAAAAATGGGATTACAAAGGTTAAAAAAAAAACGTTAAGGAGTCAAATATTGTCCTATAAGGTTAATTTCTGTCATTGATCAGACATTGTTCCTAAAAATATATATATTTTTTTTTTTCAAATGTAAGCGTAGAGGCCTTAAGACTGTAATGTTACCTTTTAAAAACTAATTGCAAACATTTATGCAAAGGGTATTAAATATAATCTACAAATCATGCAATACTGTACCACTAAATAAGAAAGGTTCTGAGGGCTTAGCTAATCAGGCCAATGGGAGACAATTACTAATCATTCTAATTTTTTATTAAATCATTCCTTCATTTAACTAATCAATCTTTTTCTTTTCTTTTCTTTTTTTTATTAAACACAAGGGGCCATGAATTATGACATAATTATAGCATGTGCAAATTCACACTCAAAGTATCTATAATTTGGCCAAAATTGTCTTAAAATCCAAGGGTTAGCATAGAGAAATAAAATAAATATATTAAATAATAAATGTAATATTATAGATTACAAAGATATTTATAATTAAATACATCCAAAAGGTAATTTCCTTTTTTATTTATATATATATATATTTATTTATTTAATTAATTAATTTTATTTTACCTTTTATTACCATTATACCCCCCTCCCCCCATTCCAAGCTAGGGTCCCCCAGTGAATTTAATATTTCACTTTTTAATATTTCAATTGATAAATATATATTGCAAGACTTACCATAAAATTACTTATTTAACTGTTGTATAAAATAATTGCCTAATTTGCACTTACCACATCTTGATACAGTAAGTAAATGACAATAAAATGTTCAATTTTGGATGAACTAGCTAGCCTATCCCTTTAATAACAGGGTACTCATAGTGTGCTTCCCAAACATTCATTTTATTAAGCTTGCAGCAAACAACATTGTCCATTTGATCATCTAGATTTGTTTTCTTGTATTCATAAGACAGATGGCCCCGTACCACAAGCATATAAATGTGCAAGCCATTTTCATCTGAGAAATAGCGAACAATGACATTTTTACTTATTAATCTAAACCGAGTTCTAGTTTGGAAACTGAAGCTCAAACTCATGAACATACCCTAGGAAAAAAGTTTTTTTGTGGCAACAAAAACACGATGATAAAACGCTTAAACAAAATTTCTTTATGGATTTATACAATATACATAAAACAAACAAAACATCAGTGGAAAAAAAACTTCCTAGTAAAATTCCTACAATGGTGACAAAACAAAAGCATAGGTTGAGGCATAAAGGTGAAGCAGGCAAAAATGATTTATGGCTCAAATTAGTATATTTTCAAAGGAACAGTAATGTTCAGTTAAAAAAAAAAAAAAAGACGTACCACATACATTTACTATATTCAACTTCACAATTTAACGTGGCAAATGAAGCATCTATTTAAAAGATTGCTCACAGCAAGTTAACCATGGAGCCCACAGTCTGAAATGTTCCCTCATTTGAGATTTGAGACCACATCTTGATACAGTAAGTAAATGACAATAAAATGTTCAATTTTGGATGAACTAGCTAGCCTATCCCTTTAATAACAGGGTACTCATAGTGTGCTTCCCAAACATTCATTTTATTAAGCTTGCAGCAAACAACATTGTCCATTTGATCATCTAGATTTGTTTTCTTGTATTCATAAGACAGATGGCCCCGTACCACAAGCATATAAATGTGCAAGCCATTTTCATCTGAGAAATAGCGAACAATGACATTTTTACTTATTAATCTAAACCGAGTTCTAGTTTGGAAACTGAAGCTCAAACTCATGAACATACCCTAGGAAAAAAGTTTTTTTGTGGCAACAAAAACACGATGATAAAACGCTTAAACAAAATTTCTTTATGGATTTATACAATATACATAAAACAAACAAAACATCAGTGGAAAAAAAACTTCCTAGTAAAATTCCTACAATGGAGACAAAACAAAAGCATAGGTTGAGGCATAAAGGTGAAGCAGGCAAAAATGATTTATGGCTCAAATTAGTATATTTTCAAAGGAACAGTAATGTTCAGTTTAAAAAAAAAAAAAAAGACGTACCACATACATTTACTATATTCAACTTCACAATTTAACGTGGCAAATGAAGCATCTATTTAAAAGATTGCTCACAGCAAGTTAACCATGGAGCCCACAGTCTGAAATGTTCCCTCATTTGAGATTTGAGATTCAGTGGCATGAAGTAACCCTAGTGGTCCTGGGTGGTGAGACTATGTGAGTCTGTGTGTGTTTGCTACTAAAAGACCACAAACCAGGCAGCTTTATGTGTGGTCAGATGACACTGCAAAACAATATTTTCCTTCTTGTGTACTGTACAAATTCTTTAATCAATTATTTAAATTTTTTAAATTCTAATTTTTGAGTGAACTTTTCATTTAAGCACTGACATATTACATGTTGGGTGCTATGGCAATGTCTTTGTCTTTAGAGCACTGAATAATGGGTAAAACAAACTAAACCAAAACATCAGAAATGCGTAAAACAATGTGTATTTTAATGTTAGTTCGGACTACTTTCTCTGGCTGACACCATTATCGGTCAGACAGAGATGGAGAACGAATGGCGCGGCCACTGGCAGGGCTGTTACTAAAGGCGAGAGTCTCTGTCTTTACTCTCATTCTTGTGTTTGTGCTTCTTCTTCTTCTTGTGCTCATGATGATGATGGTGGTGGTGATCTCCGTGTTTAGAGAATGTGCTCTCTTTGCTCAGTGTGGGCATGGGTGTTCCTGGCATGGACAACATGGCTTGCTCCACTGAAGATGGTTCTTTACCTATAAAAGTGAGAGAGAAAAGTTGAAGCAATGTCCTGATGTCTACTGACAGAGATAAAACAAGATATGTTTCTGAATTTTTTTCTGTTTCGGCTATGTGGTTGATTGTGTATATAAACTGTGTAGTATTTCTGTCATGCCTGGAGTTGAGGGTCTCTCCAACATGTTCAGGTGGTGGTAGATGAACGCCTGGCTGTCATGAACTGTCCATATCAATATCTTCCTCCTCCTGGGTGGGAAACTGACAGAAGTTTAAAAACATTACAGTACACTACAACATTATAAGATGAAGTAATATTTTCTCCAATCTTTGTAGATTTTATAGCTACACGTAACTACAGGGTAGTCTTTAGAACATTTGGCACTAAATATATACATTTTTAATTTTTAGAGGTTTCTTTTTTATGGTACTGTAGCATGGATCTAATTATACATATTTGTGTTTAATATATAATTGAACATTTATATCTATTGATGAATTTAAGGCAATCAAAAAATGAGAAGTATGTGAAAACATTTTTTGTAAAAGACCTCTGTGTTTAATATGTGTTGTATATATTGTATCTTAATTATGAGTTTTGTAAGGCAGCTAACTGCTACTGTAAGGCCAGGTCTCTCTTGTAATATAGATCACTGATCTCAATGGGACTATCTGCTAAAATAAAGGTAAAATAAAATATAAAGCCAACTGCTCACTTTGCTCTTAACAGATGCTTTAGCACTAGGCTCCTCTTGCATAACTTGTCCAGGTCCAGGGGATGAGCCTAGTGGAGTCTCTGACTTTCTCTTTAAACCCTCTGGGGCCATGGCCACACCACTCAATGCTGGCTCCATGACAACATGCTCCTCCTCCAGCTGAGAATGATTGAGAAAAATTAATTAAAATGATGCTTAACAGCAGACAGCACTTCAGTTTTTTTTATATTACAGTGCTTGCAAAGACAGTACTGTATTAATATTTCTTAAGCATTCTGGTTTGGGGATGTTTTAAACCAACTAACACCATGTATTAAACAAATATTTGCATTTAATCTACAATGCCCACCCTTCTGCAGCAGTGTCTATGGCTGTGTCCAAAACCACTTCTGTCTTCTGTCCAGTCAGTCAGACTGTTTCCATCACCTTTTTTTCTTTTCACATTTTGAAGTATCGCAATAGAAACGAATGATGGAAATGCCAAATTTTGAAGAAGAAAAAAATCCCTTAATTCGCATTAAAGTTTTTACTCTCGTTTGAGGTGGTTTTTGACTTGTGCAAAAAAGGGTTAACGCAAATAATGGGAGATGGAAACGCATTTGCCGAATAAATTCCCACATGCACATGAAAAGTCGCCATGTGACTTTGCGCTATGGGACGCATAGCCTGACGAACCAGCGGACCGATCTTGTTGCACAGCATCTGAAATGTTGTTATGGCCATTCTTAAATGCCCGAGCAAACTCTGTCGTCAAAGTATTTCTGTATAATTGCCTATCAGTCTTGCACGACTGCGTTCCCCAAAAGCAGGCATCCACACCGCAGTAAAGATAGTTTGCGGTTTGATATTCAGATTTATTTTAGCTATAAATACGCAGCGCGCTGTCATAGACATGCAAATAATACCGAATATCATTCTCCATGATTTGTGAATTCAGGTGACGTCCTTCGGGCAGAAATCAGGTTTTTTTTTCGTAGCGACTCTTAATTATATAATGCCTAGAGCTCCAAAAGTTGGACACTTAGAGGAATGAAACCGGTGTCATCTTCACCAGCTTGATCTGAGAATTTTTTCACAGCAAAGCTCTTGTCCGTAAACCCCTTCAGTCCGCTAGTAAGTAATGTGTGTATGTCATTCATACTGCATCGATAATTGCAATAGTAACTCAGATCATCGTTCTGAGAGAAAAATGGACAATGCTATATGTTTTTTCGTCTTTTCTATGTGTAAAAACACCAAGGGAAGGAGGTCGCGGAGAAGACGGCGAATAGTAAATCTGTTAATGTCACTGATTAAACCCACTGACTCTCACTCAATAAAAGAATCACATTGCTGTGTGTTTTTGAAAGTTTTGATTTGGTTGGTTTAATAGTTAACATTACCTTCTTTGCGAGCATGAACTAGGCTTGTGAATTAGCAGAATTTGAACAGGGGACTTTCTAAAATGCTTAAAGTGGCTTAATGTACCAAGGCAGTGATAAAGACAAAATTGTAAAGCATATAGTATGTGCAGATATGCATATAAGATCAAAATGTGAACGCAAGGCGTTTAAGTATTTTCCTCTCATATAAAGAACGCTCTTAATGCACCGAGAC
>NW_015507515.1:32339-33451 GCF_001515645.1 Sinocyclocheilus grahami | reverse complement strand
CTTAGCACATTAAACCAGCATTTGAAAATGCTACAAAACTTTCCCTAAACTCCTAGGGATTTGATTTTGCTTGTTATTTGTTGAAATAAATATAAAAAGTACAGTGAGTTCGTGACTGTTCGCTGAATGTGACCCACAATCTGTGATTCTCCTCCGTGACCATGGAAAATTTATAATGACAACAATTATACTTTGTCATTTAAAAGTTTCCAACAAAGAAATGGATCGACTTCTGTCAGCTTGTTGAACAAACTTTTATTTGGATAATGTACCATATGATGGCTGAAGCAGCAGCGAGCGTCCAGCGGGCGACACTGTTTTCACGCTAATCGGGTAAACACTGTAAACCAAATTCTACAAAACCTAAGAGAGAAATGCAGTGCATACCATGCAGTGCGATGAAATAGCTTCTCTTCCCTGCAAACGATACAATGAAGAATGAATGGTTGTTTAACTTAAAGGCAAAAACAAAACAAAAGAGTAGCATTTATCCTTATAGAGAATGAGAAGTAACCATGGGAACGGATAGCATATCCTGCTAATATGGCAGCGCCTTCCCGAAATGCAATGCGGAGTGAAAAGATCGTGACATAACTCTTCATTCTCTATAAACAAGCAGACTGCTGGAATACAAAAACATTGTTTTAGGTCGAGCTCGATTTGTGAAAACTTTCAATCTTTTCTCTGCCCCCCCCCCCCGTTTTTTGTAGCCTATAATAATGTAATACAGTGCTGTTCCTGTTAGCAATATGTTGACTGCTTAATTAGCCACCAGTGTCAGACTATTAATAGCGATATTGCAAAAATGTGAAAGCTGAGAATTTATACGAAATCAAAGTTTAAATTAAATCTTAAGTTTTAACTTTATATTGTAGTTTATATAATAAAGTAAATTGTGTTATGAGCACAATATGTACAGTGAGCACTTTGACAAGACAATGTCAGACTGTCAGGATTAGGGATGGAGCTAAAGCATATCGCTCTTTAATTTCACTAACATTACTTATTTACAAAGAGTAAGTTTATCATCACTTGATTATAAGGATTTCATAGCTTATCATAAAACTGTGGACTTATTATATATATACCCCCCCCCCCCCCCCCCCACCCCC
>NW_015507515.1:25545-32074 GCF_001515645.1 Sinocyclocheilus grahami | reverse complement strand
CTTTTTTTAACAATCCCCCCCCCCCCCCCCCCCCCAATTTTGCCAATTGCAAACAGGACAATGCAAGCCTTAAGGAATTTCTGCATTTCCAAGAGAGCAGGCTATATACCTACACAGAGCCATGGAAAGAGAGAGTTGCGTCAACGGAAGTCCAGGACGCTCGATCGTCACGTGATTCACGTAGACCTCAAATAGTTCCAGGAAGTTTATAGCGGGCAATTGAAATACAATGAGTTGGAGAGACAGAACTGTGATTTTTGGTAATTGGTAGACAATAAAATAATTTATTTACATTATTTATAATATAATGTATACGTAGTGTATACATTATTTTATATATATTTATTAGATGTAGTTATATTAGTGTTGTTTTTAAAAGATAAAATCCTCTAATATTTGAGGATTAATGTGGTCAGCTATCCGTACCTGCCTTGTTAACATATTTTAGGCTTTAGTTACCATGGTAAAAGTCCGTGTTTGCTATATGAACAACATCGTGGTCTTCTGCCAAGGTAACTTCAGCCTCACTATATAAATATAATTATGTGTGTGTTTGTGTGTTCTTACAACTTGCTTGTTAGTCAAGTTCAATCATAAATATACCTGTTCATTGTCGTTTTACTAATCTCATGGTAAATGTTACGTTTGTTGTCTTACAAACCCAATTCCAAAAAAGTTGGGACACTGTACAAATTGTGAGTAAAAAAGGAATGGAATAATTTACAAATCTCATGAACTTATATTTTATTCACAATAGAATATAGATAACATATCAAATGTTGAAAGTGAGACATTTTGAAATGTCATGCCAAATATTGGCTCATTTTGGATTTCATGAGAGCTACACATTCCAAAAAAGGTGGGACAGGTAGCAATAAGAGGCCGGAAAAGTTAAATGTACATATAAGGAACAGCTGGAAGACCAATTTGCAACTTATTAGGTCAATTGGCAACATGATTGGGTATAAAAAGAGCCTCTCAGAGTGGCAGTGTCTCTCAGAAGTCAAGATGGGCAGAGGATCACCAATGCCCCCAATGCTGCGGCGAAAAATAGTGGAGCAATATCAGAAAAGAGTTTCTCAGAGAAAAATTGCAAAGAGTTTGAAGTTATCATCATCTACAGTGCATAATATCATCCAAAGATTCAGAGAATCTGGAACAATCTCCTATAGTTTGCTGTGCTGCATGGGAGTGCTCCAGTCACTCACAGAAAGGAATGTGAATGTATGGTTTCTCTACTGATCTGGAGAGGAGAAAAAAATTATGCATTAAGTTTTGTTCAATTCACATTTATTTGTATATCTTTTTTTAATATACACATTGTTTCAAAGTAGCTTTACAGAAAATGAATGTTTCTACATTACGAATAAGAGTTCTGTTAACAGGTGTAACTGTGCCAAAGTAATGGTAGAAATGTTCTAAAATTAGGCTGTACAAATCCAAATTCAGAAACAGTTCAATATATACAGAAACAATGAACAAATTAAAGCAATGGTTACATGATGTGATATGCTCCATCACATTGCAGTCCTGTGGCATCTGCTCCTTCAACACAGTGCTTCTTTAGTAGCTAAGACGTTTAAGTATAAAATACAGTAATAATGTACAGGTTTACTGTAATTACTTCTATAATATAGTAGTGGTATATAATCCATTTTTGGACATTTAGCCTAGCATGATTCTGAAATGAAAACTGCTCACCTACATTAAACTTTTCATTCTCACTTTGGTCCATCTGCATCCTTTGCAATATATCTAAGTCTATTTAATAACTCCCCACCAGCAAAATCACTTTTAAATTACACAACGATGGATGAAACTGCATGAAGAGAATTAATAACATCCTGTAAATCTACTAATTAAGTGAGGAATAATCTAATAATCATCTGTTTTAATGCACAGGGTAATTTGATTAGCTGTGCTGATAATATACTATTTTGTTCTATAAATGTCATACCTTTCAAAAGTTCATCACAGCGGTCTCTTCTGCTGCATCTCTAAGGCGCTGATAGTATAAGCGTTAACTTCTGGCTCCACGATCCGCCATTGCTGTAAAAAAAAACTGGTCCATTGGCGTGAACGGAGTTGTCACAACTCTCTCTCTCTCTCTCTACAGCTCTGTACCTACATACATATAATGCGTCCCCCGCGTACGCCCATAGAGCTATTGTACTTGATTGTTTGGGGTCCCAGACACCATATGATGTAGTTTTACTAAAACTTGTATTTTCCGTTTCAAATGTTTCAAACCTTTTCTGACCTAACTGCAACACAGCAGACATATAATTGAAGGTTTAGCCGTCTGTTTTACCATTTCTGGCCCCAATAAAAACATGTTGCTGAATACAAATCCAAACAGACAAGTACTTACAGTCTGAGAACCAAAAAGGTAATCTTATTGTTAAACATTCAAAGCCTATTATTCATTTTTATTGTGTAAGTAAAATGTCTTATATTTTAAGTATTTTGGGGGCTATTAATAAAGGAAATGGTCTCTCGGTGAATTTCGTCACAGGCTTGCCAAATATGACGTTAGTTCATGTTTCCTGGTGTGAGGGTGTTGAGGGTAAAGTAAACGTGAATATAGTGCCGTAGTTTGAGTACGTACTCAGTGTGACAGTGAGTCAGGGACCAGACACACATCAACCATGTTGCAGCTGAAATGGGTACGGTATGGTTTTTGTATTCATGTAACGCTTATGTATTCTCTTTGTAATGAGGTTTATTCAGTCAACTTTTTATTGCATTTACACATGTAATTAATATGCCTTGACCTACATATATAAATATAAATACATGTTTTGCAGTTTGAAAACCTTTTCTCTTGGTCGCAGACATATAAAAGCTAAAAGTCTGATAAACATAGTATTGCACTTTCTCTGTCATATATGTTGATAAATATGTGAAATTAACTGACATGCTTTTTTATTATTATAATTTTTTGCAACCTCTAACTAAATTCAGTCAAAGATTAAATGAGGTGCATTTGCTTGATCTCCGTTATGTGACTTCTCTCACGGTGTGTCTGTATGTAGTTATTCTCCGTTGTATATCTTCTCTCGCGGTGCTCTGTGTGTGAGGCTTATGTGGTCAGACGGTCCGGCAAGGCAGAATCATCGGAGTCTCTCTCAGGATGTAGGTTTATACTTCTTTAATACCAGAATGTTTTTATTCTAGAATTTGTGTGCTTAATGTATAAATTATTATACAATTGTAAATTTAAACTGTATGCAATGAATATATAACAAACATGACTACAGTGGTTGCAGAGCAGAATTTACAACTTCGAACCACTTATTGTATGGGTTTAATAAATCTAAATGTACATTCAGTATGCTAATTAAAAACGTACATATGAAGAAATAAATAACATTTGGTGTTCAGTGACATTATAAGGACTCTATCGTAATATGTTTTCATCTAGAAAAATCTGTTTTATTGTACATGCAGTGGACCCCTCTAGGGGTAACATAACATGGCCAAGAATGTTATACAGAGTTACAGCTGCTACCAAAAGTAACTATATGTACTGCATTAGGCTGTTTCTGTGGGCTGCTATTCATAAGTGGTCTGCCATATTGGATACACAGATCAAGAATGAACTATGAAGTGGCAGAAACTGAGTGTCAGTGTAAAGTCCAAGACCATTGGCTGTATTGGGGCATTTACTAAACCGTAAAACTTAAATACAAACTTACTGAGTACACCTTAAATTTATAGAAATTTGATAGAAATTAATAGAAAATGTGATCGACAGTGATTATATCTTTGTAATATTTTGTAGAGTGGATTGTGATTGGTCTTTTCTTAGTTGCGCCACCATTTGTAGTGCTGAAAAATAATTCGCATTTTGAACTTTGTAGAATGAAGCCTTTCGATTAATCAGTAACTTCCTCCCTGTATTAGATGATGTTCCCTGGTTGCAGGAAGAGTGTGAAGAGATTAAAAACCACGAGTCTCCAGCCGGGTGAGAGACATCACTGAATGGGCTCCCCATCCATCCCACCTTTTATATTCACCACTAAGTCCACAACACTTATATCTTAGGTCACAGCTGTACTTAACATACTAGAAGATAGGGAATTGTTTTTTTTTTTAATGCTGTGAAGTGCCGAATGATGGCAAACACTGTGGAGTTAAAAGATGGATATTGGGCTTCTGTGTGATCAAACACCTATCTGGGAGGACTGGGTGGTTTGCATAACAGTTCATGTTAATGCATGCACATTAAGTGTGACTTTTTGAGCCTAATCATATGAATGGTGCCTATGGAAGGCTTGAAAGCTGTTATAAAAAGAACAGTCAAGGTAAAGACTTCCCTGTCCGCTACAAATGAGGACAAATTTTAGCAACAAATATTAATTTCATTTTGTTTGTAATTGGTGTACTAATCTTTCTTTCTATGTATAGGTTTGTTTGGCCGCCTGTCATCATGCTGTCTGTTGATGGCTTTCGTGCGTCTTACATGAAAAGAGGAAGCATGGTGATCCCCAATATCGAGAAACTCAGTAAGACTTATGTCTTGTAATAAAAAATAAAAATAAAAAAAAACTGGCCAACAGTCTACAGCAGTTTATTTTGCAATTGAGTTTGCCTGTGGTAAACACAGGATCTTAGACAAAGTAAACTTTGGGCACATTCTTGTTCAGAGAACATGTTCATGTATTCCATGTGTGCTAAATTACCTCATTTATTGTACTAAACTGATGCCTTTGACTGATTCTAATAGACTTATTTTCTCATTTCTCTTGTAGGATCATGTGGAACACATGCACCATACATGAGACCTGTGTACCCCACCAAAACCTACCCAAATTTGTATACAATTACAACAGTATGTATTAAGTTGGTGTACTTTGTGTTACATTTTTGCTTATAAGTGTAAATACCCCTTGCAGAATCTGCTAGATGTTTATCTTTAAAAAAAGAAAAATGAGGGGGGAAAATGCATTTTGTTTTTTGTTGCAGTTTTTCTTGTAGAATTCAAATTCTACAAGGGGGATGTTCATTTAGGACTTAGGATGAAACTTAGGATAAGCACTTGTATATGATCATATTATTTCTGTTGCCTCTTAAACTGTTTGCTTTGAACATATTTCTTTTGTTTTTTCTTTGCTTTAAGGGGCTTTATCCTGAGTCGCATGGAATTGTGGGTAACTCCATGCATGATCCTGGCTTTGATGCCAACTTTAACATTCGAGGGAAAGAAAAGCTCAACCATCGATGGTGGGGAGGACAACCTGTGAGTTGCCCTTCCATACCTTTTTTAAGGGATAGTTCATCCAAAAATGAAATTGTGTCATGTACTCACCTTCCATAAAGGGCTGCCTCATAATAGTTGACTAAACATTAGTCAACAGAAGAGGCTTGGTCGACTACATTTTCATTAGTTGGTTAGTTGCAGAAAAAAAAAACTCCACAAGATTTGATAAAGTGACGCAGTCAGTAGCCGAATGCTTGTTAATACTTCTGGTCTCGCTAATAATTATGTCCGGAAGAAAATGGGGGTAAAGGATGACCTCCAAAAGGTTGCCAAACTTTGCAGGTAAACATTGGTCTATCGTTCATCGACAATGAACATGTTTTATCATCAAAAACATGTTAGTGAGTAGTAGCCTAATGTTAGCTATGGCTGCTCATTTTAACATTAAGGTTAACTTCGATAAATGTGCATTATTAGATTAGGCACTTATCTAAGTTTGCGTGCGGAGTGTGGAAGTTAAATCATACTGAAATAATATGAGAAAACTGAGATCAGAATTCAGAGGAAAATAAAAGTATTGATATAGTTATATTCTAATTGCACACATTGTAGTGTTTCAGTTTGCTTTTATACATTTTATATATATTTATATATATATATAAAACAAAAATAAATCTGCATACAGTTTTATAAAGAAAGAAAACAAATACGTGCATGCTTATGTATTTCTCTTTGCTGTTTTTTTTCTGATGCATTCATAATCATATCTTTTTCAGGTGTCTCTATGGCTCATTTTATGTGTGCGCTTAAGTGCTTAATTTATGTTTTAATTTCTTATTATTATGGTATAGTATTTCTTTGTAATGTAGGACAATGTTACAAATAACATTCTTTCTCAGCCCTGAAACTCAAACCATTTTCTCGCTGTATATACTTAAAGAGTAATTAAAATAATATCATAAACCTGTGATTAGTTGACTAATGGCTTAAATGAACGACTACTAGTCCGCTAGGAAAATCTTTTGACAGTGGCAGCCCTAGTTCTATAAGAACAATAAAAAACAATCTATAGAACTTATTTTGGACCCATATAATTTATTTGTGTGACAAACAGGCTGAAATGTAAAGTTTTTTTCTGCATCATGGTAGAAAAATAAATAATATTTTTTTCAAGCAACATACAGTATAATTTGCAATATTTAATTATATATTAGATGTTTTACCAGAGTATGTATATTTTTATATATATATGTGTGTGTGTGTGTATGTGTGTGTATATATATATATATATATATATATATATATATATATATATATATATATATA
>NW_015507515.1:5881-25516 GCF_001515645.1 Sinocyclocheilus grahami | reverse complement strand
TATATATATATATATGCATATTTCTCTGACATGTACCTTTTTCCAGGGATAATAGACTTTGTACACACAAACTGTGAGGCAGTGCTCTCTGGTATTCTTGACATCAACTCTAGCTTTGAATTTGAAATATACTCAAACTTCAACTGTAAAAGGTCAATCCAGTGATACTCATGTACATATATATAGACTACTTTGAGCCATATTCATGTCACCATTTTAAACTGTGAACCATTTTCTTGGCAAGAGATAAGAGATTATAACTAGTACCTCAGTGGCACAGTATTTTGAAACTGCAAGAGTTTTTAGCTCTTGTGCAAGCTACATGAAAACAAAGGGGACATCTCCAACACATCTGTCAACTATTAACCCAACAGCTGGAGCCAATTTTCAGTTTTCACTGAACTTTATTTCTTCTGGCTGATTCTATACCCCACTGACTGAGCTGTGACAGTAAATGAGGCCATCATAGATGGAACTTCGTCTCTGCAGTTTTGCCAAAACACTTGTGAAAATTACCCAACACATAGAACAATTGACTCTCATTTGTGAATTGTGATCCCTACAATTTGTTTAGTTCAGTAATATGATATATAAAGTGAGAGATAGACTGTTTTCTTATGTATATGACTTTTTTCCACAGAAGACACATGTTTTGTTTGATAACTTATATTCTTTCCATTTCTAGATCTGGATAACAGCAGTGAAACAGGGAATAAAGGCTGGTACATTTTTCTGGCCAGTGTAAGTCAACATGATCCAAAGTCAAATGCAAACAATGTCTTTTTCAAGGTCATATTTAACTTAATTCTGTAACATGGTTAATCAAATAACTTGTCTGTACCGTTTATGTTATGGACATGAGCGGTACCTCAGTTGAGGAGAGGTGTGCCATTTCATGATTTTAGCCCGGTGGATGTTTAAATGTATGAAAAAAATCCCATAAACTTATAATGAATGAGAACTTATATCTAGGGACCATAATGTCATGGAGACTTGGGAGGTGGGCATGTGTGCCAGTAAAACAAACTCCCACAACACCCTAGAAACCACAAAGCAATGACATGTGAAGTTTTGCACAGGCAAAAGAACATGAAAATCTAATTATACAGCTGAAAAAAGTACTTCAAGCCTAAATTGCAAGTTAATGGCAAGATTTCATCAAACGGAGGAAATCACATGAATGTTTTTGTTCTGATGTTCTCTCTGGCAAGTCCTGGACTTGCCTGGGATTGAAACACAAAGGTCCCCTCATCTGCACTCAGATGAGGGCCTTCAGACTGCATTTCTTTTTCACTTGGACTTAGACAGAGACAGCTTGAACTGTTTTGCTAGTAATTTGTGAGAAAAGGTCCTATGTACAAG
This sequence comes from Sinocyclocheilus grahami, assembly GCF_001515645.1. Classification (NCBI taxonomy): domain Eukaryota; kingdom Metazoa; phylum Chordata; class Actinopteri; order Cypriniformes; family Cyprinidae; genus Sinocyclocheilus; species Sinocyclocheilus grahami. Next base: position 24,154 of record NW_015507515.1, on the reverse strand, counting down.
CAAGGCGCTTGTCAACTGCATACCAAATTCAGCACAGTGGAAGGGCAAAGCACCTTTAGAGCTACTTCCTTTGGCCTCAAACCTTGAGGAAATTAAATTTGCCATTCTTATCTGAGCCCATAGGTTGAGGAGGCCTGAACTTAGTGCATACATTTACCTAATGTTGATACAACTGAACAGGAGGTCAGGAACAGTGGAGGTGGTAGTGGAGAAAAGGTTTCCTGTAGAGATTGATTGAGATGATCTTTCTTGCTCCCTAGTCTCTCGATACCCTACATAAACACTCAAAGACTCTTAACCACATACATACGTACATATGTACTCTGCAGGCCTTAAACTTACAGGATTGCCTAATTGTACTGCCCTGCTGACACCCTTTTCAGAAAATGTCAGCTATATACACTTTGCTATATATTTCAGCTATATACATAGTATATATGTGTATGTACCAGTTCTAATGTGTGGTGCATTAACAGTGTCATTCCATTGGAAAGGAGAGTTCTGACCATGTTGCAGTGGCTTCACCTTCCGGATGCGGAGAGGTCTGTATGTAATAAACACCCCCAAAATGCCTTGTGAACATTCATTATTGTTTGAACAATTCATTTAAAAAGTTCAGAATGACCGTAAACTTCCTCTCATTATTTTTTTTACTCCACAAAATTCAGAGCTCTGTATTTTATAGTGATTGTGACATGAAACATTGCCTACAGAAAAATATTGCTCCATGTATTTATTTTTTTAGGTTCATGGAGTTATCTTAATTGTCATGTTATTAGTTTTTATTTGCTTTAAGGTTAGACTTTGCCTTATAGTAACTTTGACCTTACAGCAGTACTGTCACTGTGTGTTGTTTTTTGTAGATTTTTTTTTTTTCTTTTTGGTTAAAATGTAACAGGTGTCTGTGTGTTTGCAGGCCATATGTTTATGCAATGCATTCTGAACAGCTGGATTCCTATGGCCACAAACTAGGACCCCACAGCACTGAGGTAAGCAGAGTCTACAGGAAACATTCTAATAGTTTAGAAGACCAGCTGACTGGCCTTGTCTCACCTGCTTCAGTCACATACATACTCACATAAACATATATGGTCATGCTGCAAATGTAACAGTAATGCAAACTAAATCTCAGCCCAAATACAGACTCACTGCAAAAACTGCTTACATTCACTTTCCATAGTGTGTGAATTCAAATTTGCTTCAAGCTAATTTGAAGACTGTTGATGTTGCTGGTGTATCTTTGACATTGAGCATTACACAGATGTTGTTTCATTCTACAGCTTGACAGTGCACTGAAGGACATTGATATGGTGATTGGACAGCTAATGAATGGCCTGAAACAGATGAAACTGCACCGTTGTGTCAATATCATCTTGGTTGGAGACCATGGTACCACATTTAGAAATCCTTGTTTGGGGTTTATATGGGTGATACAATTTTATTTGTAGATCAATTGTAAATATTTTATATATTTTTTTCTTATTCAGGCATGGAGGAAGCTCATTGTGACCACACAGAGTTCCTGAGCACTTATATGTCCAACACTGAGGACATCATCCTAATTCCTGGGTCACTGGGAAGAATCCGAGCCCGAAATCCAAACAACTCTAAATGTTAGTAATTAAAAGCAGAATGAGAGTTCTGGCCTGCCCTGGCCTAGTTGTATCAGAAATCACAAGATTTTGTTAACAGGAAATACAGTATTGCTATGCGTTTGTAAATATATTCGGTAACACTTTACTTGAAGGGGTGTGCATAAGACTGACATGACACCTTCATAATCATGACATGACACATGTCATGAATATGAAGGAGGTTTTATGCATGTTTATGACAACTGTCATTAAGTGTCATTCGCTCAGTTATGTCATTTTTAATGCAAATATGACATTATTTGACCTTACCCTAACCTAACCCTACCCCTACCCTTACCCCTAACCATAGCCCATAACAAATACATCTCAAACAATGTCATCTTTGCATTAAAAATTACATAACTGAGCGAATGACACTTAATGACAGTTGTCATAAACATGCATAAAAAACCTTCATATTCATGACATGTGTCATGTCTTGATTATGTAGGTGTCATGTCATGATTATGAAGGTGTCATGTCAGTCTTATGCACACCCCTTCAAGTAAAGTGTAACCATATATTCTTAGTGTTCAAACAACCTGGGTTGATTTTTTGTACTGATTTTGTTACATTTCAAGGTTGTTGTTGTTTTTTTTTACAAATTTTGTTACATTTCAAGTTTTTTTTAAGTCAACATGAAACCAAATTTACATTTGGTTACACAATCAGCATTAGTCCTAAAAATTACATAACTGAGCGAATGACACTTAATGACAGTTGTCATAAACATGCATAAAAAACCTTCATATTCATGACATGTGTCATGTCTTGATTATGTAGGTGTCATGTCATGATTATGAAGGTGTCATGTCAGTCTTATGCACACCCCTTCAAGTAAAGTGTAACCATATATTCTTAGTGTTCAAACAACCTGGGTTGATTTTTTGTACTGATTTTGTTACATTTCAAGGTTGTTGTTGTTGTTTTTTTTCAAATTTTGTTACATTTCAAGTTTTTTTTAAGTCAACATGAAACCAAATTTACATTTGGTTACACAATCAGCATACAATCAGCATTAGTCTTTAGAAAAACGAAAATTTTCATGAAAATGCAATACTTCATGTGCCTAAAGAACTTTCCCTTTTTGGCTGATGTGTGGGCTGGGTTAATTAAATGTCACATTACAAGAGAAAAATGTGTTGAGAGCATGTGACTTAGTGAGGACATTAGAATAGAGTACAGTGCACTATTTATAGAAATTAATTTGTTTTAAAAGTATCAGGCATCAAAACAATTGAAATTTTTAAAAAAATTCTCTCTAGATGATGCAAAAGCAATTGTAGCAAACCTTACGGTGAGTGACTTTCTCTAAAATACTTTATAATAGTATACTTTTGTAAATTTACATTATACTTTACCAAGCCTTTTTATAAGAAAACACTTTCTGTTTGTCAAAATTAAGAGAGACTCCATACTTAACGTGATGACCTACACCTGTGGTTACTCTTGTCACTACACTTCTGTGAACTTGAGCAGAACTGACTTCATACATTCAAAGTCAAAAGTTAGATAAAACTCTTTGCAAAAAATAGTTCCCAAAAACAAAGTTAGTTCTGAGTAAAGTCTAACATTATTTATGTGACTTTAGTCTCAAATAGTCTCTAAATATATTTTGGGACTACTGTATATTGATTAATTAAATGGTTTAATTTAAAATGTACTCTGGTAATTTCAGTACAGAATGCACTCTTCTTCTTCACCAAACATGAAGCTTGGTTCTCCTACAGTGTAAAAAGCCAGACCAGCACTTCAAACCATACTTAAAGCAACATCTTCCCAAACGTTTGCATTATGCCAACAACCACAGAATTGAGGAGGTTCACTTGATGGTTGAGAGGAAACGGCACATAGCACGGTAAATTTCCTATCACATAATTACATTTCAGTCTTCATGGTTAAAATGTCCAAATGTATCACATTTCTTGATTGATAGAGATGCCTAAACCTACTATGCAAAAATTATTTTCTTAAAGAGTGCTTTTGTTTTATTTTCTAATAAAAATATCTAAACATCCATAAAACAAGATAAACATTAGTTAACACATTAGGAATCATGAAAAAAAAACAATGAACAAAATTTTTTACGGCATTGATTAATCAAGTTTAATGTTCATTTAAATAAATAATAATGTTCATTGTTATTTCATATTAGTTAATAATACATTCACTAATATTAAGTTAAAAAGATATTAATGTGGAAATGAAATGAACCTGGATTGATATTGTTCATTGCTACACACAGTTCATGAAACCTAATGCATTAACCTTATTGTAAACTGTTACCATTTTGTCTTATTTTAAGCATGCACCTCACTAAATGTTATTAGATTTCTGCTTAAGAAAAAAATGTGCCTAATTCAAGATATATTCTTTGAAAATAAGTATTAAGAACAGTTTTGTCTGTGATTTAGATTTGTCTTGTTTTAAGGTTATTCAGATATTTTGCTGTTGAAAAACAATACAAAAATACTAACAAAGGAAATTATTATTTTTATAAATAAATTAAAATAATTTCCTTTGTCCATATTTTTAAAATACTTATTTTTACAGAGTACTATGTTACGCAATGGAAGTACCTTTTCCTTAGATGCTTCTAATGACACCGTAGTCCCTAATATGCTCGTTTGATACTGAAATGGGAAGCTATAAACTCTATAAACAAAAAGAAAAGAAAAACGATGAGGTCACTGTAATAGCTATTGGCTATTGGCCACCATAGATGTGGATGCAGAAACAGAGAGGCAGGTCCAGAAACGGTTCCTCACAGCAGGGTTGAGACAACCTCGTCTGTTTGGTTTGGCTGACGGTAGAGCCCCAAATGAAAGCAAGCATTGAAGCAGACTGGTGGAGATATAGTCCTGTCTAATCGGTGGTTCCAAAGTCATGAAGTGAAATACTTTATAGCTTGGGCAGTCTTACCTAGCCTGTAGGTCTTTGCATGAAGCAGAACATTAAATTAACTGGTCAGGTTTTAAGAAATGAAATAAAATATTTATGAGCAGTCTCTCATTTGTTATTTGAAGATGCTGCATCCAACACTTATTACTGGAATCCCTGGATTTACTGTAGTGTATTCGTTCCACTGAGTAAAAATGAGTTTACAGCCGGGTGATTACTGAGATTTTGTGTACTTAAGTCATTTGGCTCTGCCACATAGCTTCACCCAGCATGTTCAGTGACTTTTAAATACTGATTTATTCTAAGGAATTTAAACACTGGACTTTTATGTTTAGTATTTAAGCATGTCATCTACAAATACTAACTTGTCGTTAACAAGTCATTGCTCTAATAAATAAATATTTGAGACAAATTCTTATGTAGGATTGGGAAGAAAACAAGGTTTAATATTTATATAGTTGAAAAATTGCTCCATGTCTCCCCCGAATGTTTTTCTTTGAGATGAAGAACCCGCAGTTACCTAATGGTGTTGTGTCTCTCTGATACAGGAAGGTCTATGAATCAAAAAGGAATCATGGGAAATGTGGGTTTGCTGGTGATCACGGATATGACAATAAAATCAACAGCATGCAGGTTTGTTGTTTGAATTTTCATGTGGTGAGAAAATATTTATTTTTTCATTCTGTAGTAATCCTGATTATAGCATTAATTTTGAGTTTCAGAGCAAAAGCACATCTCTATTCATAGTTTTGCATAATGTAAACTCCCCAAAATATAGAAAATACGCCAAGTTAACCACCATAGAAAAACTTGAACTTTACAGTCGCTTGACATCTTTGCAAAATGTAAAGTATAGTTGTAAATAAATGAAATTTGAGCAGGACAGGCTATAAGGGATTTGGTTCAATAATAAATACAAAAACGCATACAGCACCATGCTGCTTCATTTATTACCCATAATGATCTTATTTCTGCTGTACTACCTGAACACACTTGTACAGTTGCATAGGAACAAGCCTGTTTAGAAGCTACATCAGCAAGAGCATTACCTTTAGCTTCCATAGTATTAGTTGTGAGATGTGCTTTCACTTTGATCACCGCTAATTTCTTTGGAAATTTCATGGCAAACATGAAATCTTTCACTAATCCAGCATGCTTAATGGGGGATCCAGCAGAAGTTAGAAACTGTCTACTTTGTCAAATGACACCGAAATCATGAACCACCCCAAAAGCATACCTAGAATCAGTGTAGATATTTGCAACTAATCCTGAAGCTAGCGTGCATGCTCTAGTTAAGGCTACTAGTTCTGCAGCTTGAGCTGAAAAATTATCTGGAAGACGGCCTGAAGCTACAACTTCAGTGGTGGGAGTTACTGCATAACCTGCTCGTCTGTTACCCTCAATGACTTGAGCTGAACCATCAACAAACAACTCAAATTCTGCGTTCTCTATGGGAGTTTCTGTTATTTCACTCGTAGCTGCGTATGTGAGCGTAACACAATCGTGAGTCATTTCACCTTCATCCTCTAACACAACTTCAGTCATTGCAGACATCATACATGAGGATGGGTTTGTGACTGGCGCACACTGTAAAACAATGTTCGGGGTTGTGAGGGTTGTTAACCAATTTCCCCAGGTGACAGAAGTGACTTTTGCTTGATTCATTAGTGCGGACACTGCATGAGGGCATCTTACATTTACAGTCTGTCTGTTAGCCAATTTTGTAGGAATTACTGTAATTACTGCACCTGTATCAAGCAAAAAGTCAATCTCTTTCTCTTGTATGCTACCTTTCACAAAAATTATTTTGTCATTGTGATGGATTACAGGGGAAATTAAGCACTCACAGCCCTAACAGTTAACACCTGAGCAAGCTGCTCCAACAGTTCGGTGAAGTGGGGAGGGGCTGCTTCAAAGTAGTAAGTAGACTGAGTAGGAGCTGAGTAAAGCTGTTCATTTCTCCTAACGTCTTCTTGCTTTTCCTACACTCTTTCATCCAGTGTCCAGGTTTACCACAGTAATGACAACTGCCCTCCCTCTTAGGACTTTTACGTTTCTGTTGGTTCTCTGTGTTGACCTGAAAGGATACTGCTGCAATCTTTACTCTGGCTTTAACATCAGAGTCTCTTTCCCATGTAGCTAACCTGTCCAAGTTGTTTTGCAAACTTCCAGTGGACCATGTTAGATCTAAGAACGGCAAAGCAGATATGTACTCTGATAAAAGATCATCAAACCATGCTCGAACTAGTGGTCCTTTATGATACAGTACACAGCAGACTCAAAACTGTTGAATTCAGATTCAGTTAGAATTTGTACATCAGCTGTGTGACTTCTGCTAACGGCATGTCGTAGGGACGCATTTTGCTGATCAATGGTCTTCTAAATTCAGAAAAATTTGTGCGTGCTGAGGGTAAGCTCTGGGAGAGTCTCTCTATATCTTTAGGTCCTAGTTCTTTGGCAACAGCTTGTACTTGGACAACAGAAGAGTTGGGAGGAACACTTTCAATTCCCTCAAATTCCTGAGATCTTCTCGTAGCGCCACATACCTTCACTGAATCTACAGGCACATCAGTTACTGATTGGATGGCTACATCTGTTTCAAAGAAAGCTTGTAAGTCAGGATAATTGTTATCAGGCTGACTAACTTCTTCCACATCAGTTTTTTTCTGCAGCTTTGTTGCGGTTCATTTTCTTAGTCAAAAGAGGATACTCTGCACGGAGCTCTTTGTTCTGTTCCTCTAGCTTTAAGTTACGCTGAGACTGTTGTGTAGCTAGCGCTAAACCAAATTCTCTGTGGCAGCAGATAATGCCTTTCACATTGTTCTTGCGTATACATACTCCTAGTACCTTTTTACACTCATCTACAGACCAAGTCTTGTCAGGATGGATCTCATATTTCTGAGTTAGTTCTTGTCTAACTTTCTCAGTGACTATTAGGTTAATTTGCACTCCTAACAGTGATTTGAAATCGCTATCTGACCACAAAGGAGTCGCGAGACCACCTTTTTCAGTTGTGGGGATCAGTCTAGCATTCTTTCTAAACATTTTGTGAGTTTCTTTGTTACCACACAAACAAAACACTAAAACTTCTCTGATCAACAGAGGGTACGCTTGTTAACACATCAACTATTGTTAACCTTCCTGGGCAAAGCAGAGGATAACACAAATTATTAGCACTTTACGCTAAACTTCCCTGCTTAACTTCACTTCTTCTCTGCCAAAACAGAGAAGAAGTTGACTACCTACCATCCTTGACTACCTGTCCTGTGAAGTGTGTACCTTGGTCTGAGTCAATGCAATCTGGTAATCCCCATCTGGGAATGAAATCAGTGACAAGACATTGAGCTGAACCATCAACAACTCAAATTCTGCACATATTAACACATAATGTTAATCTTCCCTGTCTTAACAGAGTATAACCAATCTTAGGCTCTAACGGCTTGTTTCTGAATGACTTTATCATGCAACAAACAACTCCAATTCTGCATTCTCTATGGGAGTTTCTGTTACTTCACTCGTGGTGCATATGTAAGTGTAACACAATCATGAATAATTTCTCCTTCATCCTCTAACACAACTTCAGTCATTGCAGACATCATACATGAGGATGGATTTGTGACTGGCGCACGCTGTAAAACAATGTTCGGGGCTGGGAGGGTTGTTAACCAATTTCCCCAGGTGACAGAAGTGACTTTTGCTTGATTCATTAGTGCGGACACTGCATGAGGGCATCTTACGTTTACAGTCTGTCTGTTAGCCAATTTTTTTAGGAATTCCTGTAATTACTGCACCTGTATCAACAAAAAGTCAATCTCTTTCTCTTGTATGCTACCTTTCACAAAAATTATTTTGTCATTGTGATGGATTACAGGGGAAATTAAGCACTCACAGCCCTAACAGTTAACACCTGAGCAAGTTGCTCCAACAGTTCGGTGAAGTGGGGAGGGGCTGCTTCAAAGTAGTAAGTAGACTGAGTAGGAGCTGAGTGAAGCTGATCATTTACCGTAATGTCTTCTTGCTTTTCCTACACTCTTTCATCCAGTGTCCAGGTTTACCACAGTAATGACAACTGCCCTCCCTCTTAGGACTTTTACGTTTCTGTCTGTTCTCTGTGTTGACCTGAAAGGATACTGCTGCAATTTTTACTCTGGCTTTAACATCAGAGTCTCTTTCCCATGTAGCTAACCTGTAATAACACTTAATACATTAAACCATGTTATGCATTTTTCATGTTAAGTGTTTTAGAATGTCCCATTTTTTTAGTGATTTTTTTATTGATAATACTGCAGCAGGTGCAGTTTGTTTACATATCACATAATCATCAATGAACTGACTTTAACTTGAAAAATGACTGCTTACAGTGGCAAACTATTTTCCTGTTTGCCACTGTAAAGCTGCTCTGACGCTATCTTTATTGTATAAAGCACTATACAAACAAATGATTTTATTTATATATATATATATATATTATATATATTCCATGGTCTGTCTGAATACTGGATTCTGATTGGCTGGCAGGTATGCAGTAAAACCATTTAATGCACAGGTGTTTCCAAGTCAGTTTAATCACCGTTCTATATTAATGCGCTGCTCTAATTGATGCACACTAACCAACAGCATCACTCGCACGCGCGCATACACACACAGAGAGAGAGAGATCGCTGATTGTGCTGAACACACACGCATAAACTTGTTGTCTACACTGTAAAAAAAAAATTCCGTAAAATTTACTGTAAAAAAACGGCAGCTGTGGTTGCCGGAATTTTACCGTTAAAAATATGGTAGTAACGTTTTAGGTTTTACGATTTTAACTTAAATTTACAGTTAAATGCCGTAATTTCATTAACTGATACAGTATAATGTTAATATACCAACCTATTGAAGTACTGAAATCTGTTTTGTACCTTTGTAAGGTACAAAACAGGTTGCCGGAATTTTACCGTTAAAAATATGGTAGCAACGTTTTAGGTTTTACGATTTTAACTTAAATTTACAGTTAAATGCCGTAATTTCATTAACTGATACAGTATAATGTTAATATACCAACCTATTGAAGTACTGAAATCTGTTTTGTACCTTTGTAAGGTACAAAACAGGTTGCCGGAATTTTACCGTTAAAAATATGGTAGCAACGTTTTAGGTTTTACGATTTTAACTTAAATTTACAGTTAAATGCCGTAATTTCATTAACTGATACAGTATAATGTTAATATACCAACCTATTGAAGTACTGAAATCTGTTTTGTACCTTTGTAAGGTACAAAACAGGTTGCCGGAATTTTACCGTTAAAAATATGGTAGCAACGTTTTAGGTTTTACGATTTTAACTTAAATTTACAGTTAAATGCCGTAATTTCATTAACTGATACAGTATAATGTTAATATACCAACCTATTGAAGTACTGAAATCTGTTTTGTACCTTTGTAAGGTACAAAACAGGTTGCCGGAATTTTACCGTTAAAAATATGGTAGCAACGTTTTAGGTTTTACGATTTTAACTTAAATTTACAGTTAAATGCCGTAATTTCATTAACTGATACAGTATAATGTTAATATACCAACCTATTGAAGTGTAGCAACGTTTTAGGTTTTACGGTTTTAACTTAAATTTACAGTTAAATACCGTAATTTAATTTGATATAATGTTAATATACCAATCTATTGAAGTACTGAAATCTGTTTTGTATCTTTGTAATACACTGATAACCACCAAATGCAGTTGGTGATGAGAAAGTCACATGATGACCCAGTGTCATTCACACAAACGCTAAACACCATCATGGTAACACACATGAAACTGAAATAATGCAATAAACATTCATTTAACAACATTAGGTGTAACACACAAGCCTAATATACAAAACTGATAAGAAAAAAACTAAGAAGAAACATAGTTATTTCAACAAAAAAACAGCAAATTTGAAATGTAACACAGGGAATTCTGGGAATGTCAATTTAAGGTTATTCACTGTAAATTATATGGACTTTTTCACTTCCAAAAACGGTATACTACCGTAAAATTAATGTCCAATACATGTAATGTCCAATACAGTTTTTCACCGTATATAGTAGGGGAATTTACCGTTAACCATTTAACAGGTTTTTCTGTCGTACAGTGTACGCTTTCCTGTGATTTTTATTAATAAAATAGCCTAGATACTAGATTGCTACGTTATATTCCCCAGCCACGAGGTGATAAAATCGCTGTTTTTGAAGTAACGCTAACTGTTTGTAGAGAGACGCGCAGCATACACACAACTGTCAGCTCTCTCTCTCACTCACTCTCTCTCTCTCGATCGATCGATAGATAATTAATTGAAATACATGCAATAAAATCGCTGTTTTTGAAGTAACGCTAACTGTTTGTAGAGAGATGCGCAGCATACACACAACTGTCAGCTCTCTCTCTCACTCACTCTCTCTCTCTCGATCGATCGATAGATAATTAATTGAAATACATGCAATAATTCATTCAAATAAATGTGGTCTTACCGCACTATTTAATCTCTGTGTATGATTTGAAGCGGGCAGAATGCACTAACATGGAGTAACTGACTAAAATAACTCACCCACGCCGCCATGCTGAGGGATGAGTGCCCAAAAACTGGATTCCTTAAGTCAAGGACTCAAGGAACACCTTCCCTGCCCCAGCCAAATCACTTTTGCCAGGACCCGAGCCACAAACCTCTACAGGCAGGCTCAAAGCTCGCCAGCGTCGTAGACTAGCTCACCTACCAAAGTACGGAACTCTAAAAGTGGAGGTCTCAGCATTACGACTCTCTAGAATGAGAGGAGACCTGGCTACACTCAACGCCAGGGGTAGTTAGTGAGGCTCAAGAGCCTACACATTAATACTGCCTAAGCGGAGCTACAGTGGGGAAAAAAAGTATTTAGTCAACCACCAATTGTGCCAGTTCTCCCACTTAAAAAGATGAGAGAGGCCTGTAATTTTCATCATAGGTATACCTCAACTATGAGAGACAAAATGAGAAAAACAAAAGATCTCAGCATGACGACCCTCTAAAACGAGAGGAGACCTGACTACACTCAGCGCTAAAGACAGTTAGCAAGGCTCACATAAGAACCTACAAAGTAATGGTACTGCCTAAGAGGAGCTCTGGAGAGCAGAGGCTTCAGCAGAATGACTCTTAAACGAGAGGAAGCCTAACAACACTCAATCCTAGTTTAGGAGCTCTTAAGAGCGGAGGTCTCAGCACAACGGCTCTCTAAAATGTGAGGAGACCTGACTACACTCAGCGCCAGAGGCAGTTAGTGAGGCTCAAAAAGAAAGCGCCTACAACACATATTACTGCCTAAGTGGAGCTCTGGGGAGCGGAGGCTTCAGCAAGATGACTCTCTTAAATGAGAGGAAACCTAACAACACTCAACCCTGGTAGGGGGACTCTTAAAAGTGGAAGTCTCAGCATAACGACTCTAAAATGAGAGGAGACCTGACTACACTCAACGCCAGAGGCAGTTAGTGAGGCTTAAAAAGAAAGAGCCTACAAACTCATATTACTGCCTAATCGGAGCTCTGGAGAGCGGAGGCTTCAGCAGAATGACTCCCCTAAATGAGAGGAAGCCTAACAACGCTCAGCCCTAATAGAGAAGCTCTAAAAAGTGGAGGTCTCAGCATAACAACTTCTAAAACGAGAGGAGACCTGACCACACTCAACGCTAGACAGTGTTAGTGAGGCTCACGATAGAGCCTACATGCTAATAGTACTGTCTAAGCAGAGCTCTAGGGAGCAGAGTACACTGCCTAACGACTCAAAGCTGTACTAAGCTAGGAGTACTGACCATGCTCCTAAGTGCCGAACAGAGCTCTAGGGAGCAAGCACGCAACATACCAACCCTCTAAAGCAAGGGGAGTGCAACCACCTACCCTTATGGATCAGCGTACTCAGTACGAAGACCTCAAGTGAGGGGAGTACTCAAAAGCTCGACCTAAGAGCAACTTATCAAGGAGACCCACAAGAGCCTAACAACCTAAAACAGCCACAGAGCTATATTGAAAGAACACTAGGAACTGTGATCTCAGCATAGCGACCCTCAAAGGGAGGGGGAGCTACCAGGCTCATGAACAGCTGATCAGGGAGGCTCACAGAGAGCCTCAAAAACCCTGAAATAACTGCAAATAAAAATACTGGGGAGCAGAGTGCTCAGTATAACTCTCTCGGCGAGAGGAGCAGAAACCATGCTCAACCTAAATATTCATTATACACAGTTCCCATTCTGTAAAATAAAATAAAACCAAAAAGGAATTCTGAAAGACAAAGCACTCCTCGTCAGATTTCTTCCATGCCCCGCCTACACTCCCCGTGATTGGTCTGATTAACTGCCTCAGCAGCCGCGAGGTCCGAAATGCGGGTGAGAGGCGCTCAATTCTCAAAGAGAATCAGGCATACAGGCATTCTCAACGCAATCACATCTCGCAGCGTGGCTAATCTCCGTCGAGAGCCAAACACACTGTTCAAGCACAAAATTCTCTCAAGAATTAGGCAAGAACAGAAACAGCTGTGAATGCATCGCATTAAGCTTGTTCAACTCCCTTGAGAGGCGAACGCGCTCGTGCAAACGCTGACAAAAACTCGAGTACAGACCTCTGCTCTAGTAGTTCCGCGAATGCAAACAGTGAGCGCATCCTTATCCCTCGTGAGTCAAACGCATGTGCTTCCGTACACAAGGCTTGAAGACAAAGAAGAGGATAACGTTTTCCGCAGGTGCTCTTTTATACCTGCACTCACTTTGTTTACATCATAGGCTGCCGCCTGCCAATGTCAAGTTCATTGTCGTTTTTTCATTCATGCTTCAGACACCGGTCAAGCTGAAGGCGTTCCCTTAGCACCCTCTAGAGGACGCAGCATGGAGTTCCCTTTCGAAAGGGAAATATAACTTCGAGAAAGTGCGCGGGGCCAAAGCCAGCCCGAACGGGAGAACAGAGTATTGGTACGTTGTGCCCTCGAAAGCAAACCTCAGAAAGCGTCTGTGATGCGGTGCTATCTGAATGTGAATGTATGCGTCTTTTAAGTCCATGGACGCAAACCAGTCCCTGGGGCGAATTTGCACCAGAATTTGTTTCAGCGTTATCATCCTGAATGGATGCTTGCAAAGCGCTCTGTTGATGGGCCTGAGATCTAGAATCGGGCGGAGTCCCCCGTCTCTTTTGGGTACCATGAAATAGCGGCTGTAAAACCCGCTCTCCAGCTCGCTGGGAGGGACTCGTTCAGACTGCATACCTCTTGTCTCAGAACCAGGGCGTTTCGAGGCAATGTTAGAGACTGCACCCCTCCATTGAAACGGGGTGGTCTGCGTCTGAGTTGAAGGGTATACCCACGCTCTATCACACCGAGTAACCAGCGCGAGATTCCCAGAATAACTTCCCACACGCTCAGGAACTGACATAGCGGCTTGGTCATTGGATGCGCCGGCAAGTGTGTGGGTGGCGGCTCTGCACTGCTCTGAGGCGGGGCGAGCGGCACCACATTGACTGAGTGAGGAGGAAATAGCTCTTTTTGTGAGAATGTATGCATTTTTATTGAGTGAACATCCAACACACAAACATTTGAAAACATGAACTTGTGGCGCTTGGGAGCCGGGCCGCTCGTGCACTCTCCTCTTCTCTTCAGACCGTCAGGACGTCGGCTTAGCAGCCGGCGGCAGGCGAGAGTCACGTTGCGAGGCCATGGCGTTTCCTCCCGGGACCCCAGGCCTTCCTCCGGACATTCGGCTCCTGGCGAGGAGCAGTAGCCGTCACTGCCGCGGTCACTGGCCTGGGGTTATCCCTCCGCTGGGAAGAGCCAGGTCCCGACGAGGATCTGGATCTCGCCGTCTGCTGCTGGAAAGTGCGCCTCAGCATCACTTGATTCATGGCTTTGGAGCACTTTTGAGCCTCCGCGAAGCGCTCAGTAATGGACTCCACGGCGTCATCAAAAAGGCAGGAGGTAGTCACAGGAGCGTTCAGCAGCACTTTACGGTCAGCATCCTTGAGGTCAGCTAGGTTTAACCAAAGGTGCCTCTGAAGGACGACCATAAAACCCATGGCCTAACCCACAGCATGGGCGCTCGATTTGTCGCCATCAGCACGAAGTTCGTCGCTGCGCGCAGATCCTTAATGGCCTCTGCCGTGAGGGCTCCGCACTTCGCTGCCTGCAGGAGCTTCGCCTGAAAAACCTGCAGCACTGCCATGGCGTGCAGCGCGGAAGCCGCCTCGCCATCAGACACATAGGCTTTACTGGCAAGGTGGGCGGTAGTCCTGCACGGCTTTGAGGGGAGGCTGATGTCTGAGCCTAGGGTCTTGGCTGCTGCAGGACACAGGTGCGCAGCGACGTTCTCCTCAACTGGGGGAGAGCGCACATACCCGTGGGCCTCCGCCTCATCCACGTGGGAAAAAATGGCCTGTGTGGCAGAGTGGACACGTGCTGATTGGGGCGCAGACCATGTTTTCACCAGCTGCTCATGTACGTCGGGGAAGAAGGGGACCGACGTCCTTGAGTCAGCTTTCCGGGTGGACCTGAAATACCAGTAGTATGTATTGAGTCATCCCCCTCCTCCTGGTTAAAGGACACAAACTCCGCGATGTTGGAAGGAGGGCGGAAGCAGTTCTCGGGGAGTGAGACCGGGGAACGGGGCGAACGTTGCAGTTGGTGGAGCGACAAGACGACACTCCCGTCACCGGGAGGGCCCACCAGCGGCACACTGGCGGCAGTGGGTCTCATCCCGAATAGGCCGCGAGCCACATCGCGGCGGGTCCGGAGCACCGTGCAATGCCCGCAGTTGGACTTCAGGAAAGGTTGGAAGGGAAGGAGTTCCCATAACGGAGAAATATCTCTGTGATGTCTCGTGAAAGCTCGAGAGGGAACCTAACGTTAATACATATCCAAGTTAAAAGTAGACATATCATCTCTTTAAATTGACACCTAACACAAAAGCCTAACATTATTATATGATTATATACACCAACATTAGCTAACATTATATATACACTAACATTAGATAGACTACCTGCTACATGAGGACAGCGGTGTAACGTTAGTTGGTGAAGCATGCTGATCCAATGTACAAATATTGCTGCTGGGAGGGCACTGGGAAGTAGTAAAAAATCCAAAAGAATCTAATTTTGGCAGCTTTGCTGTCTTCTCCTCTTGATTTTTTCTCTCCTGTCTTTTCTTACAACCACTTATGTTTGAATGGCATATTGCTCAGCTAATCCGTTTATGCGTTTAAACTAGCCGCCGGAGTGTTGTCTTGTCACATGATCAAATAGAGACTTAAGATTGAACTGTGATGACCCGTTTCCACAGTTGTCAACATCACAGATCTAGTCACTTTTAAATATCTTAATTTAAAAATAAAACACATTTATAATGCTCTACTTTGTCTTATATTATATTGACAGTAAATGACAAAAAAAGAATTAGCGCTGCTGCGAGGGTGTTTCTATACAACGGCTGAGGGAGTGACGGGAAATTTGACATGTTAATCTCAATATTTTTCTCCTCTTTTGGAAAGTCGTGGAAATGACATATAACAAATAAAACAAGACTATTCATTCTGTGTTATATTTTTATTTATGGGTGGAATGTGTGTCCCCACGACCCCCCACCACTTTTTGCAACATCTCGCAGCACGCACGGATGTACCTAACATCTCCGCTTTCGCTTTCACATCTCCACTTGATAACAAATTCGTTGGTCTGTGTTAAATAACAGGCGATCTATCACTGGAATGTGTTATGGCGAGCGCTCGTTGCTGCTGTTATCAGTTCTCTCTTGGCACTCGTGCGCAGTCTTCACACAGACGATCGCACGCTTTGTTCTGGTAAAAGCACAAAACAAAATGCACACAAACATGTCCTTGCTCTTGATATACCTTTGAACACCTTTGGTTTTAATGACAGAAAGAAAAAAAACTACACAAGGGTGGATTAGAACCCAGAACCTCGGAAATGATTGACAAAATTCTACCACTAGACCACTAAAACAAACAAACAAACAATTCACGCAAATTTATGTATTCAGTACTGTGAAGAATCTTGGTACTAATTGTATTTTATTATTAATGGTTATTATTAATTTATATTAATATAGTCGCTTGCAATGTGGGCAGGGCAGCGCCCCCCCCCGACATGGGCCCCAGTACAAGCTGCACTGTCTGTAGTTACGCCACTGACCATGGAATAAGCAGGATAATCAATGCTAGCCGTGCATTAAAGGATTTTAAATGCACTTTGTGGAGGCAAAGAACCACCCAATGCGAAGCAGAGGTTGCCTCAGCGAAGTGCATTTAAAGGGTCATGAAACCCCAGACTGTTACTCGCTGTACTTTTTGTAACTACTTTTTCTGAGATTTTAGCAGAGGTGTTTGTGTTGCACATTATTGAAGACAATGTTAGCATCCGTTAATTATAAAGTGCCCCTATTATGCCTTTTTGAATATTACCTGTCATGCAGTAGAATCTTGGTACTAATTGTATTTTATTATTAATGTTTATTATTAATTTATATTAATATAGTCGCTTGCAATGTGGGCAGGGCAGCATGCAATCGCCTAAACGAGTCATCAGGAATTAGAATCTTATTCTGTTACAAATGACACATTTGCATAATGGCTTGTGAAGCCGACAGTGCACGATAAATAAAGTTATTGTCTGTCAAAAGACAAGAGACAGCTCGCAATCGCCTAAACGAGTCGTCAGGAATTAGAATCTTATTCTGTTACAAATGACACATTTGCATAATGGCAGCCAAGTTCTATGTCGCCCACCCACAAACAGTCAAATTTCCATGTGGTTAACATCATGTCGAGAAGACGCTGTATCCTACGCTGTGAGAGTAAATTTGTTTTATCACATCTCATAATTACCACAAACATGTTAAAGGGGTCATATGATGTTGCTAAAAAGAACATTATTTTGTGTATTTGGCGTAATGAAATGTTTATGCAGTTTAAGGTTAAAAACACATTATTTTCCACATACTGTACATTATTGTTTCTCCTCTGTGCCCCGACTTTCTGAAACGCATTGATTTTTACAAGGCTCATTGGTCTGAAAAGCAAGGTGTGCTCTGATTGGCCAGCTATCCAGTGCGTTATGATTGGCCGAATACCTCAAGCATGTGACGGAAATGTTTACGCCCCTTACCATACTGTGATGGAGTGACGAGGCAAAAACATTAAAAAACCCATTATAAACGAGGCATTTGTTGCATCCAGTGGGGACATAATTACGGATTATAATGACTTATACTGTCTTTTTACGCGTTGCCTCGCGCCTCGTAAACATAAAACCATGTCTGCATTTGTGATTGGAGAAACGACAAACAACAAGTGCTACTCTACACTGCTCAAAACTTGCGTTTGAATCATCAGTGGCAAATTTATTTAAATATGAAAACGTACTTACAGACTGTGAGTCAGAACAGCCGGCATTGTAGTCTACTCTTCCAGGATCAGGAAACAAATAAAATGCGCTGCACACATCTGAATATTTGGGTTGAACTGTTCTGGAACAGTAAAACAACTTAACCACTGATTTCTAGTTGTGTCCTCTTTTGGAAGGCCAAACAAAGTAGTTTTGCTTTCACAACTAAACAAATAGCGTCACACACGGCAGGCTAGAGTGAGCAGCGGCCGGCGGGCTTGAGAACGGCGCGGCCGGCAGGCTTGCGGCAACCACATGTGACGACTCCGCTTCGTCCACGGTGAAAGCCGATCCGGCGATCCACAGCGCGAAGT
>NW_015507515.1:1033-5286 GCF_001515645.1 Sinocyclocheilus grahami | reverse complement strand
GGCGTGGACAAGTCTTAACTTTTATAAAGAATATCTCTTTGGATTTGAGACTTTAGTCTTTGCAACTTTAGGGATCTTATCTATGCACGAACAGCTTGTAACACTCCAAAGAGAAAGAAAAATTTTAAATTGCATCTTATGACCCCTTTAACACTTGACACTTACCACTGAGAAACGTCCCGCTCCAGTCGTGCTTGCGAATCAGTCTCTTGTCGATCAGCCAGTTCAACCGTTTCATCATCAGACTCCGGCTCGAATTGGTAAGGTAAGGGGTCATATGATGTTGCTAAAAAGAACATTATTTTGTGTATTTGGCGTAATGAAATGTTTATGCAGTTTAAGGTTAAAAACACATTATTTTCCACATACTGTACATTATTGTTTCTCCTCTGTGCCCCGACTTTCTGAAACGCATTGATTTTTACAAGGCTCATTGGTCTGAAAAGCAAGGTGTGCTCTGATTGGCCAGCTATACAGTGCGTTATGATTGGCCGAATGAAACGTCCGGCTCCAGTCGTGCTTGCGAATCAGTCTCTTGTCGATCAGCCAGTTCAACCGTTTCATCATCAGACTCCGGCTCGAATTGGTAAGATACAATTGATACTATCTTTTCTATGTATTGACCGTTTCATTTCCGACATGCACTGTACGCTGTAGACCAATCCAGAGCCAATTTCTCTGCGGCTCTGGACCAATCACAAAGGAGTGCACCATCTGACCAATCATAGCAGTGAGGGCTCACGGAAAGGAGGGGTTTAGAGAAACTGATTCTTTGCACTGCTTCGTACGAGTCGTTTACGAATCATTTAGAAATGAGGTAAAATTAAATCTATTTTTTGAGAAAACGAACGTGTTTTTTGACCTTGCATGCATGTAAACCTGTTTTAGGAGACTCATAAAACAATATTAGCAAGCTTAAAAATGGCATAATAGGGGCACTTTAACTGTTGGAGAAAACTGGTTAATTTTAAGCTTTTTTGTGCTATTTTCAACTTCCGGGTTTAAAATCTACATCGTGTTGACGTCACAATTTGTGAAATACATCGATGACGCATCAGTGTCTATTAAATTATTCATGAGACTGCGTGTTCTTATCCTATGAGAAGACGTTTCTCCTCTGTGCCCCGACTTTCTGAAACGCATTGATTTTTACAAGGCTCATTGGTCTGAAAAGCAAGGTGTGCTCTGATTGGCCAGCTATACAGTGCGTTATGATTGGCCGAATACCTCAAGCATGTGACGGAAATGTTTACGCCCCTTACCATACTGTGATGGAGTGACGAGGTCACAATTTGTGAAATACATCGATGACGCATCAGTGTCTATTAAATTATTCATGAGACTGCGTGTTCTTATCCTATGAGAAGACGCTTCGCTTAATTATTCACAACAGCATGTTTTATTTTGCTTAGACAGATGCTTCAGATTGTGAGATCACGCACATTAACTGAGTGAGAGTGTTTGTTTTTGCTTTATAATAAGAGTTCGGCACAAACGGGATTCATTCACTTAGTGAGTGTAACCATTTCTACAGCTCCGTGACACAAGCCGTCAAAATGCTTATATAAACATTTACATTTAGACATATAAACGCAGCCTAAAAAGTTCAGAGGTGCAACAGTGCGTTCATATATGTGTTTTCGATGCAGAGTGCAAATGGCTGTGCATTTATTTGGTTTTAACTCGATGGGAGTGAAAAGAAACTGTCTGATCCCGAAGCTGTGTGTGTTGTCTTTCTCCCATCTTCCCCCTCTGTTCCGCTGCGCAACACTTTTTTAAAACATTTTTAAAAACTGTAGTGAGAACTAACCAGTGCTGAAACAGGGTTTCATGACCCTTTAAAATCCTTTAAAGAGGTCATATGATGCAATTTCAATTTTTCTCTTTGGAGTGTTACAAGCTCTTGGTGCATAAAAAAGATCTGTAAAGTTGCAAAGACTAAAGTCTCAAATCCAAAGAAATATTCTTTATAAAAGTTAAGAGTCAACCATGCCTACCTAAAACGGCTCATTCTAACATGCCCCCACATGTCTACGTCACGATGTGGGAAGATTTGCATAACACTGCCCAAATGTTCACGCAAAGAAAGAAGGCTTAACATTTATTCTCACTGTTGCCGCCACCGCCATGTTGTGGAGACGCTGTGTGTTTCATTGTGAAAGCAAAACTACTTTGTTTGGCCTTCCAAATGTGGACAATATCCGCTTCGTCATGCCTAGAGCTGATACGTGCTGGTCGCTGAGGAAATACATCAACTTCGCGCTGTAGATCGCCAAATCGGCTTTCACCGTGGACGAAGCGGAGTCCAGCCCAGGGTCGTCACATGTGGTTGCCGCAAGCCTTCCGGCCGCGCCGTTCTCAAGCCCGCTGGCCGTTCCTCACTCAAGCCCGCCGGCCACCGCTCACTCTAGCCAGCCGCCGCTCACTCAAGCCCGCCGTGTGTGACGCTGTGTGTTTCATTGTGAAAGCGAAACTACTTTTTTTGGCCTTCCAAAAGAGGACACGACTAGAAATCAGTGGTTAAGTTGTATTTACAACACTGTTCCAGAACAGTTCAACCCAAATATTCAGATGTGTGCAGCGCATTTTATGGAGGTCTGTTTCCTGATCCTGGGAGACTAGACAACATAAGTCGTCCGGTCAGAGATGAAGTACACTTTAATGGTTTAAGACTCGTAGAGGTTTACAGTCCTTGGATTTGGTTGAGAGAATGATTGTAGTACAGGTAGCAGAGAGTATGGCAGAGTAGTACAGAGTAGTTTGGAGTGTAGCTTAGTACGAGTGGTTCTAAACAAACAGAACAACAATAACCAATTAGTAATGAAATATAAACTCACTCTGTTACTTATACATAATATATATACTTAAACATAATAGCAATATAGCATAGTAGCAAATTAGTGATATAACGATCGATTCAGACATGTAAAGACTAGATTAGCACTTGTGAAACTGGCATCATGTTCTCTGACACGTGAGCTCGGAAGAACCGATAAATATGGCTTAAATACCACAAACAATCTCACTTATTCAGTAAATAATAATATACACATACTCAAAGTGACTTCAAGTTTACAATATTATACACCAATATTGCTATTTAACCATCTCTCATATGCATTCACTGGCTCCGTATGTATGATGCAATACACAATGCGTGTGGCGCACATACATGATTATAATTAGCATCTAGCGATAACACAAACTTATGCCTTCAAAATACAGCAATTTAAAGATAATGAATAACATAAACCCCATCACTCACTTGTGTATGAACGCACTCAATAGAAAACAACAACAGCTTGAACAACAGCTTGAACAACACAACAGCGAATAATGTCTGTGCTCTGAACTGCGTCCTGTTAAAGGGGTCATATGATGCGATTTTCAAGTTTTCCTTTCTCTTTGGAGTGTTACAAGCTGATTGTGCATAGATAAGATCCCTGAAGTTGCAAAGACTAAAGTCTCAAAACCAAAGAGATATTCTTTATCAAAGTTAAGACTCTGCCACACCCCCCTAAAACGGCTCGTTCTAACACGCCCCCACATATCTACCTCACTATGTGGAAATATTAGCATAATGCCGCCCAAATGTTCACGCAAAGAAAGAAGGCGTGGTTTCAGTAACCGCAGTTAGTGTTGAAGCAGCATGTCAGGGAGACGCTGTGTGTTTCTAGGTGAAAGCAAAAGCACTTTATTTGGCCTTCCGAAAGTAGATGCATTTAGGAATCTTTAAGATCACTTACAACAGAACAGCAATGCATTTTATGGACGACCGTTTCGTGAACCTAGGAGAGGAGGTAATTCTGACTTTGCTATGACAATCTAGCGCCTCTGAATCAGCTACTGTTTTGTTATTAGTTTAAGTATTTATAATATAATATATAAATACAGCTATAATATAATATAGCTATAGGTCAATATGTTTGACGTTCAGTTTACATCAAATCAACATTGTGTCAAGTTTTTGACATCAGCTTGATTTACATATTTGAACTGTTTTTTGATGTCAATTTGAAGTATTTTGAACAATTATTTGTTAAAGCAGCACTATGTAACTTTTTCTGTGTTCAACGTGTATGTAATGAGCGAGTACATCATGAATTAATCTTCCAAACCGCGTTTTTGTCTTATTCCGATTCACTACAGACTGCGCTTGTCGGAAGGAGGGACTTTGTAGAAAACGAAGTGTTTGAGAGAGGCAAAACGTATAGAGGACCTACAATAATGTACAGTATTTGAAAAATAATGTG
>NW_015507515.1:0-603 GCF_001515645.1 Sinocyclocheilus grahami | reverse complement strand
TTCTGTTACACCAAATACACAAAATAATGATCATTAAAAAAGCATAATATGACCCCTTTAATACTGTTAAAGGGAAATGCTAAGTCATCAAAGCAATACCTCTTAAAGTCACAAGGGGGCACTAATGGCTATATATATATATATATATGTATATATATATATATATATATAGCCGGCCTTTTCTACACCAACTGTTCTGACTCACAGACTGTAAGTATGTTTTCATATTTAAAGGATTTGCCACTGATGATTCAAACACGAGTTTTGAGCAATGTAGAGTAATGCTTGTTGTTTGTAATTTCTCCGATCACAAATGCAGACATGGTTTTATGTTTACTGCGGCGCGATGCAACGCAACGCGTAAAAAGACAGTATAAGTCATTATAATCAGTAATTATGTCCCCACTGGATGCAACAAATGCCTCGTTTATAGTGGGTTTTTGCTGCCGGGACACGTCATCACAGTATGGTAAGGGGCGTAACATTTCCATCACACGCTTGAAGTATTCGGCCAATCACAACGCACTGGATAGCTGGCCAACAGAGCACACCTCACTTTTCAGAAGGATGAGCTTTGTCAAAATCTACGTGTTTCAGAAAGGT
>NW_015507514.1:66527-66971 GCF_001515645.1 Sinocyclocheilus grahami | reverse complement strand
AGTCAGCATCTGTGCCGAGATACACTGAAGATCAGGAGCAGATTGATGCAATGATCCTGGTGTTTCTCTTCTGTCTGCCAGTGGTACATCATACAGAGCGGTCTCCAGAGTGTTCAACACGCCTCGTTCCACTCTCCTATATCCAATACATTGTAAACATGTCTAAAATATTATCTGGCTAATCATTATCATTTTTTAAGCTGACACGGTGTTTTATCCACCATTAGAGTTAAAAAGGTACATACTGTATATATGTATATATAGGGATCTAATTAGAAGATTAGAACAATTATTGGAAGCATAATTATTGAATGCTGGCCATTTCTGAAGATTAGTTTAATTCAAGACTATAGAATATCAGTTGCATTAAATAAAATTAAAGCATTATAAATAAAGTGTTCATGAATGTATTACACAAATATTTTAATATATAGAAGATTAAAT
>NW_015507514.1:64393-64897 GCF_001515645.1 Sinocyclocheilus grahami | reverse complement strand
AACCCACACTAACACTATCCCATGACTTTATATCACTTTTCCTTTTAGCACTGTGAAGGGCTCACATGTCGATTTTTCCTATTTTGGGCCGTCATGAACAATAATTTTTACATCAATTAAAAAGCTGCTCCGACACTCGAAACTCTTTGTGTGTTTCTGCATCCCACAGCCCTCGTCATCTGCGTCAAGGTCCCTCGTGAGGATGATCAGATACAGGAGTCCATGCATGGCATCAGAAACACTGGAAACCCCTGCTTTAATCAACAGGGCTTCTCACAGCTCATCTAAACCCCAGTAAATGCAATCCTGGTTATCTTGCTTCACGCTTTCACACTCATCCTTTACCCAGGGTTAGAAGTTAATCCTGTGAATTCACAAAAACTGTGAACTCTACTCCAATTCATGTGACCTTTTTCACTCTAGCTGTGAGATGATTATTTCCCCGTGTTTACTGCCTGCAGTATCAGCCCAGATCCTCCTGAAGGAGCAGGTTTGAGTTTGGCT
>NW_015507514.1:62243-62589 GCF_001515645.1 Sinocyclocheilus grahami | reverse complement strand
CAGCTTCATATTAAATATATTTGTGCCATCAGTGTCACCCATAAACCAGACGTCAGCTGTGCCTGTGACTGTGGAGAATCACCTGGTCATGATTCATCTGATTGTTTAGGACAAAGAGCATGTTAAAGGTAATATGTTTTGATCTGCCGGTTTGTGTTAGACTCTCGTGGCCCTGTTCATTTACACTAGACACAATTTACATCATCAGTTTATTGATAGAGGCCTTCAACCTGAACTCAGGCGGTTTAGACAGGAACACCAGGCAACTAACTAATGAATACTGCACAGCATACACTATAGTTTCTACACTTCAATTCAATGTACAAGATCACATTTCTAACATCAG